>NC_142514.1:319285-478928 GCF_057876585.1 Rhinolophus sinicus
CCTGGCCAGTGTCACCGCACCCTGGGTGCCGCCCTCAGACACTACCAGGATCCCTCCTGCTCCCCCACCTCTCTGCCTGTGCCGTCTCTGCCTCCCACGGACCTTGCAGTTTCAGACAGGTCTCTGGGCTCTTCCTTCTGCAGCTACTGCACCCCAACGCCCAGGCCAGCCAGCCACGCTAGAATCCTGTGAGTCTGGGTAGGCCGGGTGCCTGCCTGGTCAGGATGCATCATACCTACCCGGCCACAGTGTTGTGGCAGCACAGGCCCCTGTGTCCCTGGCCCCCTGGCCCCCAGCCCCCTCTCTCCTTGTCCTTCTGGACCCCCGGACCCCATTCCCCCTGGCCCCCTGACCCCCAAACCCTGGCCCCAGCCCCCGGACCCTGGCCATCCTGGGCCCCATCCCCCATCCCTTGACCCCCTCACCACCACCCTGCCACAGCCTTAAGCAAAGTCTTATCCGCCAGGGAGGGGGGTCAGCAAAGTCTTGATCCTTCCATCGGACCTATCAGCATCTTTTAGAAACATTAACTGACATATTGTTCCCAACCGTTGTCCTCACGGTTTTGGGACCCAGCTCTTGGTGCCCTCACACATGCCCAGTAAGGGTGACCAGGTGCACGTGCCGAGGGGCACAGGCTCTCTGCACTCAGCTCCCATGCCCATGACTCTCATGGGTGGCGTCCCTCTGGTCACTGACACCCATGGGGTCCAGCTGGGTGTCCGTGCTGGAACACCTTCCCCTGGTCTCCAGACTCCTGCTTCGAGTTCGGGCTGAGATGTCTGACCAGCACGTCACACTTATGTGACTGAAGCTGTGAGTTTTTCCTCCCAAACCCTCCCACCTCAGCGTTCCTCTAGCCCTGCCCCGGCCCGCACACTGGCTGCACACGTCATGGTCATCCCCTCTTGGGTGCCCAGCCCGTGACAGCCCACGTGAGGAGGTGGCCCACCTGCTGCAAGCCCCTCACCCCCACGGCAGCCCCCACTGGCTTCTCCCTCCCTTCTCGCTGGGGCCTCTAGTGCCAACGGTGGGCTGGGGCGGGGCCTAGACAGCTGGGAGATCACAGTGGGTGAAGGGGCTCCATTGGCCTGTCCTCTGACTCAAAGGGTGGGAGGTCAGCAGCACGGGGGCATCCACTGACAGAAAGTGTCCATGGAGACAAGCATGGTGGGTGGTTGGGGGGGCCAGTGACTGGCCTGCTGGGTGTTCTTTCGGGGCACTGTTCTGGGACCATATACACCCAATGGTTGTACGACCCTGGGAATGCATTAAATACCACTGAATTGTTCCCTTTAAAACGGTTCACTTTGTGTTCTGTAAATTTCACCTCAATTTTAAAAAAACTCCTGCAAAATAGGCTCCTCCCGCTCCCATCAGACCTGGCTCAGGTGCTGTGGCCTGGGCCAGGCGTGTTCCCCTCCCCCGACTTCCCTGGTGTGCAGCTGAAAAACAAACTGGGGTGCCGGGTGGGCGGCCCCACAGCACAATTATGCTCCAGCCAGTGGAAAAAGGGGTGGTAATTTTCTCGAGCCCCGTCCCCAGAGGCGGCCCCAGGCATCTCAGTGACTCTTTCCTGTCTTTGGAGACCAATTACCCAGGTGGTGTGGACAAGCAGGGGCCCAGCGGCCTCGTTAGCTTGAGGCCTGGGTGGGAGGAGGCTCCTCTAGGGAGGTGGGTCCAGGGCCCAGAGGTGCAGAGGAAGCCTGGCCAGGCCCCCCAGCCCCAGGTGGATTCCCACCTCTCTCTACCAGTGCGTGCAGGGCTGCAGGGCTCTCTCTTTGCGTTGGTGACAGCCCAGCTGATGCCTGCAGTTCCCGGGGCCTGGGTTGCATCAGACAAATGGCCCCACGGGGCTCCAGCAGCACCTGCAGCCGCGGAGGCCGCCACACCCCTGTGCTGGCTCCAAGCACCAGCCCAGGGCTGCCTCAGTTGTCTTGTGGGCTGGGCTTTGCCTCCCTCAGGACCGCCACAGCTGCCACTCCTCCCTGCCGCAGCCTTCCTGTGAATGTGGGGTTCTGGAAATTTCTGCCTCCGTCCTCCTCCACGGAAGCAGGGACGCCCAGAGCCTTTCCCTTCACTCCCCGTAAGCCCCAAGTTGGCTGGGGCTCTGAAGGCCAGAGGATCTGTCTCTGTGTCCCGCTTAAGGAAGAAAACTTGGGGCCACGATATCCTGTTCCCACTCAGCTGCAGAGGGCCATAGGTGGGCAGGGGTCATCATAGCTCCAGGACCTTCCCCTGGGTCACGGCAGATGCTCCCCAAAAGGCACCCAGAAAGTTGGGAAAGGCCTGACTTAGCCCACACTACCTCTAAGCTAAGCTCTGTTCCTCCCTCCTCCCTGGAGGTCACCCCCACCCTGATCCTGCATCCCTTCTAGGCTGGCCCTAGAGCCGTCCCCGCCTCCTAGTCACACTCAAATCTAACTCTGGGCACAAGGTGAAGCCCTGTCCGCTCAGTCTCTCCCTCATCTGGACCTGACAGGAGATCACATAGGACAGTTCCCTGCAGGGAGAACAGGGTGGAAACAGCCAAGGTCACCAGGAGCAGGAGGGGGTATCCCCAGGTGAGACCCCGGGGGAGGGATGAAAGAGGGGCCACACAACCCAGAATGACTTCCTCGCTGACCCCATCTGACCTCACTGACCTCACATCACCTGGCTGAACCCACCTGACCTCCTCACTGACCCCACCTGACCTCGCTGACCTCATCTGACCTCACTGACTTTACCTGACCTTCTGTTGACTTCATCTGACCTTCTCACTGACCCCCCCAACTCGGGGAGATATGGGTCCTGTGGGGTAGGGTCACCAGGAGTCCCAGGGGTTAACCAGGAGAGAGGAAGGGAACCTTCCAGAAGAGGGTCAATGTGTCCACCAGCCAGGGAAGCCCCTGGAAGGTGTGGCTATGGTGGGGCCAAGGCCAGGGGTGAGGGTCAGTGGGGCCAAATGGCCACTGTGGCCTTTGCCCTCTCCTACAGGCCCTGGCAACCACCAAGGATGTTGGGCAAAGGTGGGGAGATTCTTAGTATCCTTTCAAATATTCATTTCTCCCATTCGCTCTTCTTCTAATCCTCTAATACCGTGTTTCCCCAAAAGTGAGACCGGGTCTTATATTAAGGTTTGCTCCAAAAGACGCATTAGGGCTTATGTTCAGGGGATGTCATCCTGAAAAATCATGCTAGGGCTTGTTTTCTGGTAGCTGTTATTTTCGGGGAAACATGGTATATATCTTACCCTCCCTTCTGAATTTTTTATAATGTCCTTTTTCTTTTTTTCTTTTTTCTTTTAAACTCTAGCCTTCATTCTGGGTAAATTCTTCTTACCTGTATTCCAGTTCCCCAATTTTCTTTTCAGTTACTTTTGCTCTGATATTAAGCCAGTCCATTGAGTTTTAAATGGTGGTTATCATATGTTTTCATTTGTAAACGTTCACTTATCTCTGTTTTCACATCTACTGTATCATTTTTGTAAGCTCCAGCTCCCTGCAGACATTAAACTTGTCTTCTTTTTTTCATTTTTCAACATAGTAAGTTTCAATGTTTTTCAGTCTGTGTCTAATAACTCCAGTACCTGAGGTCCTTGCAATTCTTTCTGGTGTCTCGTTTCTGCTGGTTCTTGCCCATGGTGTCTTACCCCCTTGCATGCCTGGTGATCTTTGGCTGTGTGCTAATCATTGTACTTGAATTATCTGTAGGAAAAATTTGATGCCTCGGGTGAAGGTGCCGTCCCAGTTGGTTCTCTTCTGCCAGGCACCTGCGCCCAACCTTGATTTGAGGCTCCCTCGAAGAGCAAGGTGGCTTGAACTCAGGCTGGAAAGCCACATTTAATTCTCACTGTGGGGGTGGAACCCTTGGGGATCCCTGCTTTCTGTGGGGAGGGTGTCCTGGTAGACACTCATCCTCACTTAGTGGAGGCCCCGAGCTTTCATGTCTGTCTTCCAGCTCCTCGGAACAAAAGTTCACATCTGACCCCGGGGACAGCAGCTTTTGTGTTCATTTGTTCTCAAGACCATGTTTTCCTTTGGTTTTAGCCTGATCCGTCCTTGCCAGCTCCGTGGCCCATTGATGCTGTAATAAGATGGCTTAGCGTTATGGTTGTTTCGGTGAGCAGGTCGGCCTGAGGACCTCCGCCCACCACGACTGTGGAGAGGCAGGCCAGTATGGGCCACCTCCTCCTTGGGGCACTCTCGCCCTTAGGGCTCCCCGCTCTCCTGCCTGCTCTGCTGTCATCGCCCACTTCCCAACCAGGACTCCTGGGGGTCCTCCCAGCTTAGGAGACCCTGACAGTGGCCTTCGTCCCCCGTCAGCAGGAGACAGCACATGTGTTTCCTGTCCAGGGTCCCTGCTGACCTATGACAGCAGCTCAGAGTCTACTCTGGGAAAAGCCCCAGACACCCGTGCTCCACCTGCCCAACTGGAACCAGCAGGAAGTGTGGGCTGAGACCACTGGCCATTGGGGAGGAGTGTTCTGTTTCCTCCCAACCTCTAGATGCCAGGGTACCCAGGGCTGCCATCTACACCCACCCCATCCATGCTGTGGCATCAGAACCTGACCCTCTGGCTCCCAGGGACGGGTGAACCCAGGGTGCCGTGGGCTCTGGTGGATGAGCAGAGGTCCTGACAGCACACAGTGACTAGCTGCCCACAGGCCGGGCCAAGGCACCCTGGAGGAAGCTGGGGACCTCAAAGCTGATGGCTGTGGAGGATTGGGTGGGTCTGGGTCACTCAAGAAGAAATAAATGGACAGTCTGAGGATCAGGAAAACAGATGCCTTGCAAGAGACCTGGTCTAAGAATGGCATTCTCAGGTTTTCAGGCTTCTGGACCAGTGTTTTCTGGATGCAGTGACCAGGTGTGGCCCTCAGGGAGATGGCCCAGTGGTGACACAGGTGCTTTTGGTCTCAGGTGGAAGGGGTCAAGGTCAAGGCCAAGTTGGCTGCAGGAGCTGGCCGAGGGGGTGGGAGGACCAGTGGGTGTTGCTGCTTGGACACCAGGGCCTGCCAGCATGGTCCAGGGCAGGAAGGTGGGGAGGCGGGGCCGGGACTTGTCTGGGAGGGCTGGAGAGGGGCCCCAGCACTGGGCTAATCTTAACCCTGTCTGTGGGCATGTCCAAGGCCCCCTGTGATGACCAGGCCTCCAGGACCACTTGGCGGCCTTGGGGAGGCTCTTGTGTGGAAACAGGTCAAGTTTTCTGGCTTGAACTCTCTCGCCCTGAGCTTGGGGCGGCCAACAGTCCCTGGCCCCTTGGGTCCGATGGGAGGAGCCAGGGCCAGAAAGGTAGCAAGGTGGGTGCAGGAGAGTCCCCTCTCTGTGCAGGCTTTAATTACAGCAGGACCCACCCTCCTGAGCCAGGGCACGCTCACCTGTCAGCACAGCAGGCAGGAGCAGCCTGGGCCGGGAAGCACCTGGCCCTGCGGATCAAGGGCAGGAAGCAGGGCTGGCGGGGCTGGTGGGAGGGTCCCAGGGCACAGGCACTGCACCCCCACCCCCACACTGGAGCACAGTGGCCCCTGCATGGCCTTCCTGGGTGGGAAGGGGTGTCTGCTGTATGGGCAGCTCAGAGTGGGAAGCAGGTGGCAAGAGGGCGAGAGGCACAGCTAGTGCCCTGGGGGTGGGGGTGGGGGTGCCCTTGTCCTGGGCAGAACCACCAAGTCTGAGCCCCAAACACTGGGGTCTGATTCTGCTGGGTCTGTGACTGGCTCTTCCTCCCAGTTTTCTTGACCTGAAGCATGTCTGTGTTCTCGGAAATTGCTGATTGGGCGGCCAAAGGCAAAAGTAGCAGGAGGGAGAGTCACAGTCTCCTCCCCAACCCAGGTCAACACTCCTGACTTGGGGGAGGGCAAGGAGGGTGAGTGACAGCTTTCGCCACCCCCATGGGGGATCCTGAGCCCAGGGACAGCAGCCCCGTGGTGGGGCTGAGGGAGGCCCCCCACATCCACCCACACCCGCCCCAGGCGTTTGCCCTGCTGAGGCCAGCAGGTGAGTCACAGGAGCCTGGGGCTGCAGGAAAACTACGTTTCAACCAGTGCAGGTGACTCTGAGCCTGTCCCCTCAGAGCCCGGGGCGTGCCAAGTGCTGCACGATGGCTTAGTGGCTCCAGAGCTCTCCCCCTGCTCCAGAACTGTCCTGGCAGGAAGGTGACCCCCCTCCATTAGCCTGGCCTCTAGGCCAAGGCTGGGCTCTGAGGGCACAGAGACCCTGTGGCAGTCTGTGGCTGGCCGCCATGCAGGAAGCAGCCTCAAGCCACAGCACAATGGCCCTTTGTCCTGCCTGCCCCACCCAGGGAGGCCTCAGCCCCAGCCAGGCCAGCTCTGCCACCAGCCCGACTGTGTCCCCAAATGTGGGGGTGGCTTTTGTCACCCCTCCCAGGTCAGGACTCCCGATCTCTGGTCTCTGGAGAACCCATTTTGCTTGCTGCGTCCCCCCTCCTGCTGCCATGGAAATGTCCACACCCACCAGGTGGGCCGGCCCTGAATCTTTGTCTGGTGGCCACTGGCCTCTCCAGCGCTCCTGGCAGTGAGTACAGCTGCCACCCTGCAGATAGCGATGACGTGGACCTGGTGTGCCATGTGGGGTGGCCCATGCTGACCATTCAGGGCTTGGGCACTCACCATGGCTCCTGTTGGAAGAGGCCAGAGGCTCCAGGCTGCCCCAATGCCCCTTGTCCACACACATCCTTGAAGGGCAGGAGAGTGCTGCCTCCAGGGAGATCTGTGCTGGCAAGTGTCCCAGGCCGCCCCTCCAGTGCCTCTGTGCTGGGATCCCACAGCTGCTTAGTTAGGAGTGATGGTGCCCCGCTCAGGGCCTCGAGGCTGGCCATCAGCAGAGCTGAGGCACCTGGGGGTCCGTGGGGCCCAGCTGGGGCTGGCTGCAGCCACCTGTGATGTCTCTAAGGGGAAAGGATGTCCCAACTGACTGTGTGCTGGAAACCGTGTGCTGCCCATCCTGCCAGGCCCGTCCTGGCCATCTCAGCCCACAAAGTGGCAGACGTGTCTCAGGTTCCACAGCTGACTTTGGGTTATTTGGGGACTTGGACAAAACAGGGCAAGGAGAAGTGTGAACAGGGCAAGGAGAACTGCACGTCAGGGAGCAGTGGTCAGGCAGACCCGACCGACCCTGCCACCAAAGCTCAGCTGCTTCTTGGCCTCTCCACTCCTGGGCTAAGAGCACGCCTCTGTGGCCAGCTGTGGCCAGCATGGGTGGCCGCTGACAAGGACAGCAAGTCTGTGGAATAAGTGCCCCGAGCAGGTGGGGAGCACTTGGTGAGGGGCCTTTCGCATCAGCTGCCTGGTAGAGCCCCTTGGTAAACCTCCCGCAGAAAACTGCCTGGCCTTGTACCTCCGAGTCACACAGACAGACTGCTCCTGGGTCGTATCTGGCAGTCAGGACAGGCCAGGTGCTGCTGTGGTGACAAGAAAGACAAAGGAAGCCCTGCTTGGTCCCAACACTCAGCGGGGACCTACTTCAGGTACATCCTCTTCCACGGGCAAGGGTGGAGGGCCACACTGCTCTTCCTGTGACTGCTCCCTTCCATCCCCACCATGTCCCAGCACTCGGGACTCGGTGGACACTGACCATGGCTCCCTCCAGCCACCCGGGAGCCTCTGAAGTATGGCAGTGCCATACCTGTCAGCCCCTCCCCAATATTTCTGTGCTGAGCCAGGGGGTCCTGACAAGTGGCAGTGCCAGGCTGCCCCATGGCTGAGTGTTCGGAGGTCAGCTGTGAGCAGCCCCTCCCACTCCCAGACAACTGCAAGTGCCTGCAGGTTTAGGGTTAGTGAGCGATGCCTCAGTTTCCCCAAAACACAGGTGCCCACCAGCTGGAGTGTCCTGACCCCACCCCACACAAACACAGTCACCCTGAGTGGGCATTGGGGCGGGCAAGTGTCTTGCCAATTCTGAGGAGGGGTATGCCTTCCACAACCCTAGGGCCTGGATGTCAGAGGGTTAGAGGTCACTGATGTGCCCAGGGCTGGCTTCCAGATGCCCAGCTGGGACTGGGGACCAGCTCCCTGCTGCTCTCTGCTCTGGGGTGGGGGTTAGAGCCTGACCGGCTATGGCCCCAGCACAACCCTGTGGGGCATGAGGCTAGGATGAGCTTGGCTGAGGAGGGCACTAGCTCGGGGATGTCCAGGGGGCAGTGACTCAGAAGCCCACTCTGAAGGGGCAATGGGAGGTTTCAGGTTCCCCCACCGTGACTCCAGGGGTCTGGGCCCATGGGGTGCCTGCCCTGCTCTGGGGCCCCCTGTGCCGTGGGTACTGAGGACACCGGGAGGCAGCCTCCTGGAGTTGTGCAGCCCTAGGAGCCTTCATGATTCTCTTCCCCCTCTGGCCAGGTCTGTTCCTGGAGGGCAGGCTTTGGGTCTGAAGACTGGGCCCTGGAGAGAAAGATGAGGCCGTACAAAGCCCTGCTCCAAGGGCCAGTGAGCGGAGAGCTGGCAGCGGGGATGGGCCCCTTGTCATTAAGAGTTTCCAGCTCTGCTGCCGGAGCTCAGAGTTCGGAGCTGGGAGCTCGTTATAGAAATAGTTGGGCCTCTGGGACCTCTCTGCTGGTTGGGTTAATTACTGGGCTGCCTGTTGTTTCATTATGGGCCCTTCCGCAGGGACGGACCTGAAGTCAGAAGGGTCACTTCCCCAAACTGTCCCTTCCCGCCCTGCAGCCACAGGCTCCAGGTCCTTCCAAACCCCAACAGGAAACTTTGAACCCCTAGTCCAGGGGTCTCAAAATGGGGCATTTTAGGGGCTGCCGCAGCCGTAGCCACCAGGCCAGTCCCCACCAGGCCAGTCCCCACCCAGTAGCTGGTTCCTTCCCAGTAGCGGTGTTCCCCCCCTACTCTGCCACGGCCCCCCACCTCCCACGTATGGGTCCATGCGAGATAGGCCAACTGGGGTCCCATGGGAGTAGTGTTCCAAGGGTCCAGGCAGAGCAGAACCCCCACTGCTGCTACAGCTGGGGGCTGGGGCCTGCGGCCTGCGTGAGGGGCAGGCACAGCTTCTGCCCCTTGTCTAGGAGGCTACAGGCCCAAGGGGCAGGGGCCTTTGTCGAGCTGCCCCTGGGCAAGCAGAGCGTACAGGCTGTGACCCAACGCTGCCCCCTTCCCATCCAGGGGATTGAACAGGAGTGGGCGCCCTGCCCCCAGGCTGGCTTGCAAGCCCCATGGCAGAAGCTCTCTGGCCTGGTTTTTGTTCAACCTGGGCTGCCGGCAGGCGAGGCGGGGCAGGAATGTGTGCGGGGCCTGCTGCCTGCCCGCCCTGCTGCGTCATGTAACTGCCTCCCTCCGGCCTATGGGAGCCCGGGGGACACACCTGTCGGTGGCCAGGAGCGGAGATTGGTCGGGCGTGAGCAAGCACCTGCATGGGGCGGGGTGAGGCTCTACATGTAAGGCGAGCCCGGGGCCGCCGTCTCTCCCCTGCCCTGCCCTGCCCTTCGCTGGCTGCCGCAGAAGGGCAGGCCGCCGCCTCCATTGTTCCCAGCCACTCTCCAAACTTGCCAGAGACCAGGCGAGCTGCCACCTGCAAGTGTGGAATTCAGCTTGTCCTGTGCGCGGAGCCTCAGCAGTGGGAGGCAGGGAGCTGGTCGTCCCCAGAGGGTGGCAGCCCCCTGGTCCTGTTTCTACGAGGCCGGACCGCGGTTGGGGCAGGTTGGGCCGAAGCCAGACCTGGGTCCTGGGCTGTGGACCATGGGCTGACAGGTATTTGGGGCAACTGGTGTCAAAGCTTCCCCAGTGCCTGCTGTGCTGAGGCCTGGTGGGTCCTGGGCGCAGGGACGCTGCTGGTCACGCTGGGCTGGGGGCAGGGAGAGGCCTCCCGCCCCCTCCTCCAGGTGCCGAACCTGTTGGGGCAGGTAAGAGGCGGCGGGGAGCCTGCGGAGGCCGCTCTGCAGGAGAGCCTCCGGGTGGACCCGGAGAGGACGGATGACCAGGCAATGTACCCGGCTCAGGGTCAGTACTCAGGGAAGTGTGGTCCTTCTTCTCCGAGGAGAAGGTGGGCCCTCAGGCCTGGCCGTTGGTTGTCGGGTGTGGAGCCATCTTGGGCCGGGCTGTTCAGGGTCCATAGGCCGCGTGTGCCGGGCCAGGCAGGCGTGGGCACCGGGTGATGGGGGTCTCACCCCACCCAGAGGGCAGCTGGGGTCCATGACCATAAGGTTCCCACCTTCCGCCTGGACAGAGGAACTTCTGGAAAGCTCCTTTCCAAATCAGCCACTGTGTGTGGGCTCCGAATGTCCCTTGTTCTCTCAGAGCTGGGTGGGGGGACTCGGGGCACTCTGTTCTGGTGCTGGGCTTCTGGGGCTTGCCCATGGGGAGGGCTTGGTTTTGGGGTGGCCACACTGGGTGGGTCGGAGCGCGGGCAGAGCCGGTCTGGCCCTGACTGTGGCTGCTCCTTGCAAAGCCGGAACCAACTTGGAGAAGGAGCGGGCTGGCCCCTGGCCGACACGATTACTCAGGCCAGGACCAAAGTCTGTTCTAAAGATTCTTGACTTAAATGCAAAATGGCACTGCTGCCACCTAAACAGCTCATTCTGGTAAAGTCTGCCGTGCAGCCCCTAGAGCCGCTTTCACAGCCCAAATCACTGGCTTTCTTAGGACGGTTATAGTTTAGGGGAGGATGACATCACAGGGGCATAAGGCTGATCTTCTTTGAGGCATGATATAGAATTCATTGTTCTTGAACAAAACTTTTAAGTATGCGATGTTTTAATTAATCCAGTGGGAGCATTTTAGCCCTTTTTAGGCTGAGTATTGGGGAAAATAGGTTGGTTTTGTTTTGTTTTGTTTTGCTTTTTTCTAGTGACCCAGATGAAGTGCTTACAAGTTAGAGCAATTGGCAGGACATTGAATTAGGCAAAATATGTTTTGCATTTATGAAAATGCAAAGCAACTGTAAATATGGACACAGGCTGTGGTCCATTTCAGACATTTTGGTCATTTGCAAATATCTTATTTGCAAAGTCAGTTTATAGGAATGCTTTTGGTGAATTTAAGAGAAGGCAAGGAGCCACCCGCTCCTGAGGGCCCGATCTGTTCTCTGGTGTGGGGAGCATGGGGTGCGCCCCCAGGAGGCCCGAGAAGCGATGTGCTGTGTGGGGGAAATGGCGGCGTGCTGGCGGAGCTGAACACCACCGGGCGTGAAGACCTCTCCCGCACAGGGGTTGGGTTTCAGCGCTTTGTTCTCTGTGGGCCTCACCATTGATTAAGGCCCGTTGGGCAGGTTAACCAGTGAGTGAGTGTTTCACGCTGGGATCGGGTTCCCGACCTGCCGGTGGTGCCCTCCTGGTGGGGTGTTTGCTACGCCTGGTCGCTGTGGCGATGATTAACCATGCCGACAGCCGGTACCACGACAGGCCGCGGACACAGGCCACGTTCATTTTCACTTTTCATTTCAGCTGCTCAGAGTCTCGCCTGGCACAACGGGCTGGGCCCTTGACCCATCCGCTGAGCTGTACTGAGGCCCAGGCCAGGCATCGGCCTTTCCTTTTGGGCTCACAGGTTCTGAGTTCTGGAAGAGAGTGGGGTTCTGTCCTGGAACTTAGGAGGGAACATTCTGTTGCCTGCCCGCCCAGGCCTCTCTGTCTGTCTGTCTGTCTGTCTCTCTGTCGGGCACCTCTCTGCCTTCTAGGTGAGGACTCCTAGGTGCCCACTAGCTGATGAGCTTGTGGGCAGCCAAAAGTGGGGGTGCCCATCCATTTGGCTTGTAGCCAGGTCGGCTGTGGGCCTGTGGGGTCTCTTGGGCCCTTGACGCGCCTGGATTAAGGCTGGCCCTGAGCAGCCAAGGGCACAGGGGACAGCAGGCTCCAGCTCTGGAGGCTGGCCTGTGCTCCGTGGGCTGCTACAAGGGAGGGACGCTGGGCACCCACTCACATCCCTTCTTTCAGCCCCATTGCCTTTCCCCTGTGGCCTGGCAGCTGGAAGTGGAGCTGAAATTTAACTCAGCTCTGAAAGTGAAGCCTAGAGGTTTCACTTAGCTCAAGAAAAAGGGCATTGCGTTCCTGCAGCACACTGATTTTACGGGGCCGGGGTGGGAATGGGGGCCCAGGGCAGGAGGCTGCACTTCCCACCTGTCTCCCAACACTGGGCCTACGTTAGGGTCAGGTCTTCTGGGAAATGTCTGCCGTTCCTGAGGACGGAGCTGGAGAACCAGGTAGACCTGGCTGAGTCTGGGGGTGGAGTGGACACAGCCTCTGTTGTGGTCAGCCTGGCAGCCTGGGGGGAATCAGTACAGATCCCCCCTCCCCCCCGCAGCCTCTGTGGGTGGAAGGTGCCGGAAAACTTGAGCTGCTCTGGCTGGCTCTCTAGGCTCAGATGCCACCTGTGCAGGGGACAGACAAGGGACAGGAGGGAGAACAGGACCCCTCAGTCTCCCCAGGGCAGGGTGCCAGAGTCTCTCATCTCCATGCAGGGACCCCAGGTGTGGGGCCCCACTTCCTCGACCCCCGCACTCTGAATACCCTTGTCCTGGGGGTGCTTCCAAAGACTGGCTTGTCCCTTGCAGGCACCTGGGGACTGTCATCCTCCTTTCTAAGTGTAGGGGCTGCTGACCCATCTGCTCTGGGCTTGGACACCAGACCAGTGGGCACACAAGCCACAGTGACCACCAGGCACAGGCTGGGCAGGGCTACCCCTCTCACCCCTCCTGCAGGCCCAGCACCACCTCACCCTTGGACCTCGTGGCCAGCGGTGGCCAGAACCCCAGGGCCCCGGAGCAGAGGGGCAGGCAGACAGCCCCATCTGTGACACAGCTGGTGAGGCAGCACAGCGAGTGGTGGGGGGCCCTGGGCCCTCGGGACACCTGCCCTGCTCGGTGGGGAGGGGGAGGGAGCCCCCAGGTGCCATCCTGCCTCCGGAGCCACGGCCTGCTCCGTCCTCATCCCAATACCCTTCCTCATCCTTGATGAGGGCAGGAGGGGCTAGGCTGCATAGCTGTTGGGGCCGTTTCAAGGGGTAGAGCCCCACGTCCAGCCACAGCAGCTCCACGGGCCTCAGATACACGGTCACGGGGACCCCTGAGGTCCATGCCTTTCCCTGGCACTACCCAGAGGGAGGGTCCTGTCCTGACACTGACCCATGGGGCTGCCATCTTCCTGTGGGCAGGACACCCTGGCCCCCCCATCAGGTACCCACCCCATGCACAGTGCTGGTGGCCCCACTGGGCAGGGACGTCACCCTGTGGTCTGGGCCACCAGGGACTTCTGGGTACTGTAGCCTAGCCTTCTCTAGGCTGAGCCTCCACAGATGGGACCTTCCTGGTGCTGTGGCCTCAGGCACTTGGGGCCCTCTCTTGCGCCCCTGCCCCTCCCAGCCTCCTCCTCACCGCAGTGTCCTAAGAGAGCGTGTGTCTGCCTCAGGCTGCTGAGTGCCCCCACATCGAGTCCCTTCTTGACCCCAGCCCGGGCGGCCCCCAGACCCACTTCGGGGCGGCCATCGCCATCTTACTGGGCAGCATTGGATGGTGTCTGGTCTCTAATACTGCCTGGTAATGATGACGGCGGGGCCCTGCACGCAGCAATGGGGCCGCCCCCACCCAGCCTGAGCCCCAGACCCCTCTCTCCCCATGCAGGCCTCACGCATGTCCCCACCCTGTCCTACCTGGTGGCTTCTGGGTGGGGCTATGGGGCAGAAAGTTAACCTTTGGGCAGGCCCCTCCTCCAGCCCCCCAGAATGAAAGGCTTTCTGCAGCTGCACTGAGCGCCCCCCCCCTCAAGACAGTGATCCAGGATTGGGACACTCAGGTATCCATCCCCACCCACGGGGCCTGAACAGGTACTGCATCACACCTGGTCGTGTGGGCGGGGCAGAACCACAGCAAAGGCTCTGAGTGGGTGTTCAGTTTGGCCTGGACCTGGCAGTGGGCCTGGGGGTGGTAGGCGAGGTCCAGGCCCCATGTCTTCACTCTAGACAAAGCAGGAGGAGTGTGCAGGCCTCCCACCTCGGGTCCTCCTGCCCAAGGGCAGGCACCACATGTCCCTCCCGCATCCTCGGGCCGAGGTGCACCTGGGCCTCTGTGGGCATCTTACCGGACAGTGCTGGATTTCTCGGCTCGACTCTAACACTGTCTGGTAACGATGTTCAAAGGTGACCCACCGCTCGCTGCCAGGAAGCGGCCCGAGGTCTCACCATCCAGAGTCCCAGACTCCAGAGCGGGGCTGGCTGTGGGGTGGGCAGACGGCCTGTCTCAGCCCAGCCCACCAAGGGTGGTCTTGGCCTGC
The DNA here is from genome assembly GCF_057876585.1 of Rhinolophus sinicus. Classification (NCBI taxonomy): domain Eukaryota; kingdom Metazoa; phylum Chordata; class Mammalia; order Chiroptera; family Rhinolophidae; genus Rhinolophus; species Rhinolophus sinicus. Next base: position 333,488 of record NC_142514.1, read on the forward strand.
CTGTGGCACCCCCCCCCCATCTTCCTGCTACACTGGGGACACAGGACAGGGTCTCCATGCTCTATTTCCGCCAGCTCCATCCCGGCTGGGCTCTCCCAGTGACCTGACCCCCAGGAGAGACCATTAGGGCCAGGACACTGGGACTGGAGCAGGGCCATCCTGAACGTCAGCCTCGTCCTGGGGGCCTGGAGCGTGCCCCCAGCACACCGCCAGCCTGCCCACCCCCGAGGACTTTCCCCAGAATTGGACAGCAGGCCACACGGGGAAATGCACTTTATGCCTCGTACACAGCTGGCAGCAGGCTGCTCCACCTTCCCTTCTCAGCCCTTCCCGTCCAGCACGCAGGGACAGGTGTCCACTGTGATCGGCCTAAGGCACCCCAGCCACACTCACCGTTGGGAGCTGGCCTTGCCCTGAGCGGCCCCAATCAAGTGGGGTCCGCAGTGGGCATGGGCCTCTCCCACACCAGGGCTCTTACTCTGAAAGGGGGGTGCGCTCCCTCTGTCCATGGGGGACACAGGAAGGACACAGGTGCGTCCAGGTGCCCCTGCCCGGACCTGCAGTGGACGTTCCGTGCTGTTTCCCTGACAAGGACAGTCTCCCCCCTCCAAGCCCGCACCATGTCACAGGCGAGAACGGGAACATTGTCTGAAATTCCAAGGCCAGGATGGCCCTTGGTTTTATGTTTTTGACCTGAAGCCAGGACTCCAGCTCCCAGACCTGCCGGGCCAACATGCACAGGGGTGGCCTTCTGGGCCCTGGGAGCCCCACCCTGCATGCACAGGGCCCCAGGGTCTCTGGGGGAGGAGGGTCTGCTTCTGGCCCCACTGTTACTTATTAACTGAGCACTGAGTCAGGGTCAAGTGCAAGGTAACCAGATGCCCAGCTGCACCCACAAACACATGTGCCTTGGACCTGCATGCTGGGATCGGGTCTGGGGCAAGGTGGGTCCTGAGAGGTTCCAGTCAGACACCAGGCCACGGTGCCCCTGGCCTCTGCAGACTCAGGAGGGCCCAGAGGTCTTGCCGCCCAGCTGAACCCCCCCCCCCATCCCTCGGAGCGCGGCAGGACAGGTGGTGGGAGAAGCTGCCCCTGGGCCCTCCTGGAAGGGCCACCAGACTCGAGGCCGCCTGTACTGCAGCCTGCGATGGGCGTCTTACCAGACACGGTTAGACCTGGGTCCTTCTGTCTAATACTGTCTGGTAATGCCGTTCATCCACGGCCTGGTCGCCGCCGGAGGGGCCCCTCGCCGGACAGCAGGTGGGGGACAGCACATAGGGACCAGCAGTGGCCCTGAGCCAGGTGCTGCATGCCTTGAGTCCTCCCAGGGCTCAGGCCACACTGGGACTTTCCCAGCCCCCAAGACCCTGACTGGGGGAGCCCTTTGACCTCGTGGTGGGTTCTCTCTCGCAGCCATAATGGATTGTTGGCGTAATAAAGGTGCGAGGCTCAAAGCAGCTGGCTTCTGTTTACCTCAAGTGCACAGGTGGTGGGGCTGTCAGGGCACAGCCCACCCCCACAGCAGCCCCAAGAGCCCCACACTGAGGGTCTGCCAACAGATGGTGCAGCCACAATGCTGCTGGCACTGCCACTGGGCCAGAAGAGATGGGGGTGCAGTCAGTCCCACCCCGAGCCCTCTCCAGTGAGGTGACCTCGTCCTTCACCCCCCACCTGTACCAGGGAGGGGGTCCTCAGGAAGACAGATAGAAGCAGGCCCAGACCCTCAAGCCCCCACCCCAGGATGGGGAAGAGTACCCATGGCCAGGAGTGCCCCCAGAGAGCCCCAGGCTGTCCCCTCCCCACCCTCAGCCTAGAGGAAAGAGCTCAGGGGAGGGAGGGGTGAGATGGGCAGGGGTGCAGCCACCTCTCCTTCCCTCTACGGGTCTCAGCTCAGGGGCCCCATTGGGTCTTGGGTAGTCAGGAAAGGGGCATTGTGCAGGTGCCATGAAGCCCCCTCACCCTTCACCCCACCCCATACTTTGGCCTGCCACCCACCAGCTCTATTCTGCTCTCCTCAGGACAGGCTCACTGCCAGGTCCTCTGTCTAAAGCTGTCCCCAGAACCAAACTTCTGGCGCTGACCCCACCCCCAGCCTCACGGCTGCCCCCTAAAGCCCCTCCCTTCCCCTGAGAGTTATGAGCAGGTCCCAGGGTCCTGATCCACAGCTTTGCAAAGGACCCACTAAGGTCAGAGCCTCAGATTCTGCACAAGCACGAGTTCTCTGCGGCTGGAATTGGGCTGCAGGGGTGTCCCCCGCCTTCCCTCACTCGTCTCTCCCTCCCTCCCTGAGTCTTTCCTAAACACACTGCACAGCAGTTGTAGAGCAGGAGGAAGGCAGGGGGAGGGGCAGGGCACCCTAGGAAGGCCTGTCTGAGCAGGTGACCAAGGGGGGACCATGCAGATACCTGTAGGAGCCAAGCTGAGAGGCCCAGAGGCCAGAGGTCACCTGGGACCAGCAAGGGGTGTTTCCTGGTCCAGCGTCCAGGAGGCTTGGCCTGGCCCTAGCAAAGGTGCCAGCTCCCCATGGGGCCAGAGCCTGACCTGCCTGGGAGATCACTGCTGCAGGAGGGGTGCTGGGCCTTTCCCAGCTCAGAGGGGGGCTCCTGCTCCCACACACACGGCCAGGAGGCCCCCAGCTGCCCTGTGGACGTGGACGCCCAGCCCACATGCGCAGTGAAAGGCTGTGGCTGGGCGGCACTGTGCCGTCCAGTTTTTCGGGTTATGAGGCAGTTTTCAAGTTTGAGCTCGATGTCACTGCACGCAGGGGGCCGCCTCCCCAAAACCTGAGAGGAGCCAGCAGGGGTGGGGGAGGGTGCCCCAGGAAGGTCTCTCTGAGCAGGTGACTCAGGGGGGACCATGCAGACATTTGGTGCTAGGCTGGCACTGGAGCCTGGGAGCCTCCAAGGGGTCTGGGCCCCAAGAAGTAATGTAGGAGGGGGCACGGGCTCCCAAGGGAGGCCAGCCACTGCATTCCGAGGGTTGGTGCTCAGGCCAAGGGGACAAGGAGTGGCCTGCAAGTGACCAGGAGCCACAATGACCCCCGCTGTTGCCCCCCAGAAGCCCCAGGCTGGAGGGCCACCAGCTCCCAAGGTCAGGATGCCCCAACCACTCAGTCAAGGGCTTGGCCATTGCTCTCCACCCCTCTTCCCCCTCCAGGCTGACCTATGGCTACCACAGGGCAGAGCAGGTTTCAGACCACAGCCCAGCAGGACTGACCCCTGACGGCCCCTAGCAGTAGGTACAGGCAGGCATGGAGCTTGGGGGTGCAGCTGCCTCTGTGTGGGATCAGGGAGGCCTCCATGTAGTGGGGGTGCCACTTGGGACCCTCAAAAGTGAGGAGGGCTTTAAGAGGGGTATGCATCCTCCAGTGCCACCAAGCAAACGCCCCAGACTGGGTGGCCTGGAACAGCAGAAATGCATGCTCACAGCTCAGGAGGCAGTCAGAAACGGAGCTGGGATGAGGGCACTCCCTCCAGAGGCTCTGGGGGAGGGTCCTTCCTGCTTGTCTCAGCCTCAGGAGCTATAGGTGTCCCTGGGCTGGTGGCCGCATCCCTCCCACCTCTGCCCCCTCTTCACGTGACTTCTCCCATGTATCTGCTCTTGTCCCTCTGCCTCCCTTTTATGAGGACACTGGTCACTGGACTTAGAGCCCCCAGATAATCCAGGAGGAGCCCGTCTTGAGATCCTTAATCACATCTGCAAAGACCCTCTTCCCAAGTGAGGTCACACGTGCAGGTTCCAGGGCTTAGGGTGTGGGCACACGTTTTGGGGTCCCCATTCAGCCCTACAAGAAGCAAGTAAAGGCACTCAAAATGGACACCCTTGTGATCCACAGAGGCTCTGGAGGGGCCTCAGGAAGCAGAGGTACAACCCTGGGTGTGAATACCCCCACCCTTGGGGGAGCCCCACTGACTATTTTGTGGGGACCCCACATGCTGGGGCTATGGTGAGGGAGCTGAAAGGTAGCACTGAAGCACAGTGAACACAGAGAACGTCATGGGCTTGGGTCTGGGTCTGGGCATGGATTTGGGACTCTTGAGAGGTTCAGAGATAATCCTGGAGAGAATGGAGGGCCCAGCTGGCCCCACCTGGTCCTAGTCCCTCCCCACCCACCTGCTCGCCTCTGGGCCACTAGGTCCCAGGTTGCTGGGAAGCGGTTGCTGGGAGACGGTTGCCAGGTCACCACTGTTGTTTCCCCGTGCCAGCTTGTAGGGCAGGAGAGGGGCAGGTGGGCCAACAGTGGGGGTCCTAGCTGGGCATGAGGGTGCTCCTATTGTCCTGTGCCCCTGCCCGGCCACCAGGGACCCTGCGGGTCAGCTCAGGACACTGCCCAGGAGCAGAAAGGAGCCGAGGGAGAGGAGGGCAGGGGGAGGACCCATGTCCCCAGGACCACGGCAGGAGGGGCACAAACCCTCATGCCTGGTGGCAGAGAAGGGTGTGCCCCCTGGGGGTGGCAGCCCCCCCAGGGCGAGCTCCTTTGCCCAGGACCAAGTCTGTCTCCCAGATCCGATCCCTGGAAGGGCGGCCTCTTGACACGTGTGGGGACCTACGTCCCTACAGACAGCTCTATCCTGGCCAGGAGGCTCCAGTCCGTCAGACAATGTCAGCACCTCCATGGTATCCCAGGATGCTAAACGTGTATTTTGGGGGACAGTGTGTGGCAGAACACTGATGACTTCTCGTTGTCTTGGACATTTCCTTCAGGTTCACGAGGGCCTTTCATGCATCACACCTGGGTCCTGATTCCCGCCGGTCGCTTTACCTGACCAGGTAAAAAGTTTATTATTTCAAAGTTTATTATGGAGTTCAGTTTTTCACTTAAAGCCCTCCCTGCGCTGTCTGGACACGCTGTCCGGGGACGTCCACCATGGCTGGCCAGCACACTCGTGCCTTGGGTCCTCCTCCTGCCCCCACCTGCCCTTGGAATGATCTTCAGAGGCTCTAAAAAGTGCTCACCGGGAAAAGGGAGCAGGGACCCTGGCTGCCACCCAGTGCCCCATCCCACCCTTAAGCTCCTGCCGCCATGGGACACTGCCCTCCCCACAGGGCCTTTGTGTTTTTTTCTTAATCTTTGTTAATTTGAATGACAAGATAACTCATGGCCTTATTCTTTGTGAAAGTAATAAGTACACAGTTCAAAAAGCTGCAGAGAGGCACGAGGCTTATAATGAAAAGCAGCGTCCCCGTGCATGTGGCCACCTCCCTACGGCCCACACTCCGTGACAGAGGTTGCCCATGGACCACAGTGGGCTAGCACAGCACCGCAGAGAACGCCCACGCCCAGCCGGCCTCAGGGACCCAGGCCTGGTTCTGCATTTGCTTGTTTTTCTGCCGGTGGCTGTGTGTCCTCTCCCGCTGTGTGCCTAAACTGCTACGCCCACCTCACAGGTGAGGTACGGGACAACAGACATTAGGAGTCCCCGAGGGTCCCCTCCACTGTTCCAGAAGCGGGTCCTCTGGATGCCACGTTAACTCCACCTCCCTCCTGTTCCCAGCTTTGTGTTCTCTTTTCTGGGCCGTTTCCTGGCCTTGAACTGCTGACCTGTGTGTTGCATTTCTAATTTCCAAGAGCTCTGAGCAGGGCGCCTAGCCTCCCAGGGGTGAGGCGTGTCCTACCCCCACCCCAGTGTGCTCTGGGCGTGTTTCCTTTGGCTTCTGTGCCACCCCGATGTCCCCCCTCCTCTGCATGTGTGACTGTCTGTGTGTACATCTGTGTATCTGTGTCTCTGAGTATCTGTGTCGACCTCTCGCTCACACCTGGGGGGCCTCCCTCCGATGCCTGCTGACAGTGCTGTGGGAAGGTATTGAATGTCAGCGTCTTGGGGGGACCCCTATCCTCAGCAGGACTCCTTGGACCTGCTGTCGGGTGCTGGGAACCATGTACAAAGGGGCTGGGGTCTCCCAGACATGTGGACAGTGGCGTGTGCACACACAGGCCTTCGGGGGGTCCAGCCCAAATACTCAGCCTCTTCCAAGGAGCCCTCCCTTTCTGGCTGGGATGGGGCTGGAGGGGGCGGGGCTGGAGGAAACGGGGCTCAGCCTGCGAGCTGGCTCCTGGATCTTCCTCTTCTGTCCTGACGTCAGCTGAATGAGACTAAGGCCTTGCTCTCTGGTCAACATTCTCTGTCGATCAGCTGGTTGGTTCGCAGTGACTGTCCCCTTTGGAGAATGACACCTCCTCCGTCCTGCCAGCTCCCCATGTGCTTCCCTCTCCACTGCTTGTGTTTTCAATCCTTTGATCCTCGCCTCCTAAGCAGCCCCAAATGTGGAAGGACCCTTGAGGGGAAGGCTAAAACTCCCCCAAAATGCTCCTGAGTTGGCCACAGGGGAACAGGGACTCAAACAAGGCAGCCACCTGGGGCAGAGCAGGGCAGCCACGAGGACCTGCGGTCCCTCAGACACTGGGCCCCTCCTGACCTGAGGGCCTCACGGTGGCCCTCCTTACAGCTGGCACTTCGGCCACAGAGCACAGCGACGCCAGACAGACAGTCCCTACAGGGGCGGCCTCGCCTGGGACAGGCAGGATGCAGAGACGGCCCTGCCTCCACCCAGGAGGGGCACTAGGCCCTACAGTCACCAGGGAGACAGGAGCCTGCCGCCAGTGGAAACCCTTATCCAAGACCGCAGGAGGCGCCCCTTCCCTGGCAGAGTGGGCCTGACTGTGCGCCGGGTCCCAGGGCTAGGACCACGGACTGTCCGAAGGTCCCGCAGAGGGGTAGGGGCGGTGTCTGACGCCCCCAAGCCTGGGGGCCAAAGCCACACCCACTTCACCCACCATCGGGGACTGCCTACTCGAACCCAGGTCAGCACCAAGAGAGGCAAGCGGTCAAGGATGGCAGGGTTCCAGCGGACCCGCCCGCGGGTGCCAGGTGAATACAGCAGGGGGATGTATTCTACCCTCTAGGCTAGGGCTTCCCCGAGGACAAGCACCCCATCCCAGGAAAGGTGTTCACGGGGGGTGGGGTGGGCACACACAGCCAACCCTGGGAGGGGGCCACATGGGCAAAGAACTGGGGTGTGAAAAGGCACTGGGAGGGGACACTGCCACTGTCCTCAGTCTGGCTGGCACCCTGCCTGCCCCAGCACCCAGCCTGGCCTGACATGGGTCACCCATGATGTCATTATGGACATTGTGACCCCCACCCTCCTGGGCACATGCCTGCACCATATCTGCCCCCAGCGCCAGCCTTACATTCTGCCCCCTCCCCTGCACAGAGCCCTGACCCTGCCCACTCCAAGGCTGGTGCTGGATGCTGGCAACTGTCCCCGGTCTCCTAGGAGGCGTGACAGGCCCAGGCCCCCTGGTCAGGCCTGAGCCTGGGATGAGATGTACCGAGAGGGCTGAGGGAACTGCTTGGGGGCTGCTAGAAATGGGTGGGACACGGTCAACTAGTCTGGGGCCCCCTGGGACTGGGCTCTGGCCAGATTCTGAGTGGGTGCTGCCCCAGCCACCCCCTCAGACCCCACCCCATTCACAGGCTTGGCCCATGAGAGATCGATGGGGAGCAGCCAAGCAGAGGGGTTCCTGCATCAGCTAAGCCAGCTGGACCAAGATGCAGGTGGGCTCCAGCAGGCGCTGGGAGGGGCGGGAAAGCCTCTGGCCAGGCCACAGCCTCTGACCACCCACCTGTCCGCAGACCTCCTGGATGACGAGGCTGTGGCTGCCAGGCCCCAGGCCACCCTCCTGGAGAGGCACCTGCTGGGTGGGGAGAAGCAGGCGCCCAGCACGGGGGGCGGCCCCTTCTTCTACATCGGAGGCACCAATGGCGCCTCAATGTGAGTGGGGCCCGAGGCCAGGCCCAGCCCCTCCACCCCCAGGGCCTAACCCAGCCTTGGCTCTGCTATCTGGGGCTGTCTGTCCCCTCCCGGGCATGCACACCCCTTCCCAGAGTCACAGACGCCCCTGCCCCACAGAGTCAGCTCCTACTGCAAGAGCAAGGGCTGGCAGCGTATCCAGGACGGCCAGCGGGAGGACTACACGCTCAAGTGGTGTGAGGTCAAGTGCCGGGACAGCTACTGCAGCTTCCGTGAAGGTAGCAGGAGGGCCAGGGGCTCCGGCCTCTCGGGGAAGCCATGGTGGCCAGGTGGCAGGCGCCCTGCAGGGGTCGCCCAATGCTGCCCAGGGCCTTGTCGTGCCAGGCAACCAGCTGCTGTACCAGCTTCCCAACAACAAACTCCTCACCACCAAGATCGGGCTGCTCAGCGCCCTGCGGGAGTACTCGCGCGTCACCAACAAGATCCACAAGGTGGCGCTGTGCGCCCAGGCCAAGTAAGCCCGGCCTGCCCACCCACCACACACCCATCCACCCATTAAAGCAACAGCACCACTACACCGGCCAGCCAGCCCACCCCACTAACCCACCGTCCCCCTCCCCTCGGCGGTACACCCACACATCAGACAGGTCAGTCATTCACTGGCCCTGACCGCCCTCCATGGAAACTGTCCACCCACCCATCTTCCCATGGACCCATTCAAGCACTCACAATCTGTCTCCACCCCAAACACCTGTCACCCATTCCAATCACCTACCCCCACAGCCCACGCAGCATCCTTACACACACCCACCCCAGAGCCATCCACTGGTGCCCCTCATCTAGTCATTCATGGCCCAGCACACCCGATACCGTCCACCCCCCTTCCTGTTCCCACAGATCCTTCCACATACAGTGTCCATCTGTGACCCTCCACTCACCCAGCAATGCCTAGGCCACTTGGCATGTCCATCTGTCCACGTGTCCACTCATTTGTCCAACCATTTACACATCTGCCCACCCACCCAACCAACTGTCCACCCCCACCAGGCTGGCAGCTCACCCCCGCCTGGTCACCCAGGACACCATCTTTACATCTGTGCATCCAGGCACCCACCTCCTCCCCACATGTTTCTATCAGCAGCTCTCCCCTCCTCCCCTCCAGGCGACTGTGTATCCACCTGCCCATCCATCCAAAATCCATGTATCCAACCACCCACCTATCACCTCAAAGCCGCCACCCACTCCCCACCTCTCCAGACCCCCACCCATCCACTCTCCACACACTACTGAGTGGACACTCAGGCCAGGCCGTGTCCCTCTGGGGTACAGATCTGGAAAGGATGTGACACCTGTCCTCCAGGAGCTCACATGGACCAGCCCAGAACGCCTGGGGCCACAGAGGTAGACGCCCTTAGCCCCGCTGGGAGGGGCCATTCTGCCCTAAATTGAAGGATGGCCTGATGGGAGATGAGAAGGGGTTAAAGGGAATCCCAGGCCAGGGGAAGAGGTTTGGACTAGCCCTGGGCTGGGTGTTCAGGGATCAGTGCTGAGAGCGAGCACTGCCCTCACCTGGGGACACAGCTCTGAAATGACCGCTCACAAATGTCTACGACCTGCAGGTGGGGAAGAAGGGGGACAGTGGGGGAGGGGCCAGGCTGTGGGGAGGCAGCCTGCAGTGTGCAGAGAAGCCAGGTGTACAAGGAGCCAGAAAAGGCTGCTCTGGCAAGGGGAGAGCTGAAGGGCGGGGGTGTAGAGGAAACCGGGGCCCTTCGAGCCCAACTCGGCGTCCCAGCGGCCACTCTCCCTCCAACCCCCCACCCCCCAGGTCAGGCCCCTAGAGCAGCGGCCAAGCTTGGCAGGGAGGGAGACAGCCCTCCCTGTGTCCTCCCCACCCCCCTGCTCCCCCAGGATCCTCAAAATGGAAGAATTTTTCCCAGAGACCTACCGTCTGGACATCAGGGATGAGAGAGAGGCTTTCTTCAACCTCTTTGATGGTGAGAGGCCGCTGGAGGCCAGACCTGGTCTGGGTAGACGGCTTCTGGGTTGGGGCGTGATTAGGGCAGGGCCAGGACGAGGTGAGGGTGTGGTCAGGAAGGGGAAAGGTGGAGCCAGGTGGGCGAAGTCAGGGCGGGGGTTATGACTGGGCCTTAATACAGGCTGGAGACTGGTAGGCGCGGAGCCATGGCTGGGTGGGCCGTTGGGGCCGTAGCTTGGCGTGGTCCTGGCCGAGAGCGGTTCGAGCTGAGGGGTGTGTTTGGGGCTGGGGGCATGGTCATGGTTGGTGGGCGTGATCATGACGTGGGGGCGGGGCCGGGAGCGGTGGGGCTCAGTGGCCTCAGGTGGCGTTCTCTGCAGAGACCCAGATGTGGATCTGCAAGCCCTCCGCCTCCAACCAGGGCAAAGGCATTTTTCTGCTCAGGAACCAGGAGGAAGTCGCCGCCCTCCAGATCAAGACCCAGAGCGTCGAGGACGACCCCATCTACCGCAAGATGCCTTTCCGGGCGCCTCAGGCGCGGGTTGTGCAGAGGTGTTGGGCGTGGACACCACGAAGGGCGTCGGTGGGGGTGGGGCTGATCTTGGGCCCCGCTGGTGGTGCCTGTGAAGGCTCGTGGGGATCTGGGGCCCACAGAGGACCCCTTGGCCTAGGAAGGCTGCTGTGCCCCAGCTGGGTCCCTGTTTGGCTAGCAGAGGGGAAGGCGTCACATCCAGTCAGGGTCACAGATGACATGGTTCCCCCGGACAGAGGCTCCTGGACATCGGGGTGGGCAGGGAAGGCTTGGTCAGTTTGTCCCCCAGCCTGGGCCCTGGCCCTCTGTCCTACAGGAAGCTCACCCTTGGCAGGTCTCCCTACCGCCAGTCTCTCCCCTGTCTCCTGCCCAGGCAGCCACAGCCTTCAGGTCTGCAGCCAGAGCTGACTGTCCCTCTGTTGATCCCTCTGCCTCTGGATGGGGTCCATACCTAAGTCTCACCTGAGGGGCACAGTCAGGCCTCAGAAACGTCCCTTTGAAACTCCCCACCTGCCTGTGTGGACCCCACCATGTCACAGCTGCTGTCTGCTGCCCCTCTCCCCCTCCACCGCTGGCCCTTAGCTGTTCCAAGCTGCTGCCTGCAGCCTCTGAGTCTGTAGTCCTATAGCTCCCTTCACCTAGGATGACCCCTCCGTGCCTCTCCAGTGCTACTCACCCTTTAAGGCCCAATGTCAGCCCTCCTCCTCCAGGCAGTCCTCCCTGCCCAGGGCCCAGGTGGCTTCCACCCTCCCACCCCCTAGAAAGAGCTGCAGCCTGAGGCTCCCAGACACCACAGTGGGCTGAGATCTAGTGCTTCTCTCACCTGTTCAGGCTCAGAAATGTCTCCCTACCAATGGACACTGCACTCAGCCAGGGGAGGGAACCCACAGGTCACACCTGAGGCAGGTGGCGGGAGTGCTGAGGAACTGGCCCTGATGAGGGCAAAGGGACACAGGCCAGGCTGGCCACGTGCTCAGCCCTCCCGTGGCCCCAGGTACATCCAGAACCCTCTGCTGCTGGACGGGAAGAAGTTTGACGTGCGCTCCTACCTGCTCATTGCCTGTGCCATGCCCTACATGGTCTTCTTTGGCCATGGCTATGTTCGTCTCACCCTCAGCCTTTACGATCCCCATTCCACAGACCTCAGCGGCCACCTGACCAACCAGGTGAGGCCCCTTCTTACCACCTTGGGACAAGATCACTGCTCAGGAACACAGAGAGTCCAGCTGTAGACATGACTCAGGCTCAGAGGTGGTCTAGGCCCCACGATGGCCTGGGCCTGCAGTCAGCATTACCTCTGACCTTCAGCCATGCAGGGCATCCTGGTGAAATGATGGGGAGCCCTGCACCCCGTTCCCTCTAGGTGTGGATGAGGTGGAGGGAGGGGTAGGAGCCTGGGCCAGAGGTCTCCATGGGAGGTTCTTCATGGGAAGAGTGTAGGCAGAGCCCTCTGTGAGGATCGGCTGAGAAGGACTTGGTGGGAGAAGGTATTGTGGCCGGGGGCGGGGGGGGGGGGGGGGGGGGTGTGTCTCAACAGCAGGGTCACTGCAGGGTGTCCTAGGGGCGGAGCTTCTGGGGCCTCTGGGGCAATGGTCTCTAGGTGCCACTCTGCCCCCCAGTTCATGCAGAAGAAGAACCCCCTCTACACGCTGCTGAAGGATGACACAGTGTGGAGCATGGACCACCTCAATCACTACGTCAACGACAAGTTCAGCAAAGCCAAGGGCCTCCCCCGAGACTGGGTCTTCACTACCTTCACGGTCTGTGTGCTCCTCACTCATCCCCGCCTGGGGGGAGGGGCCAAGGGTCAAGACCCCTTAGGGTATATAGGAGGCGGGCAGTGTTTCTGGCTGTACTGGGCTGGGCACAAGGTACGTCCCCGGCCACATCCAAGTACTAGGGGTGGGAAGGACCATCTGTACTAAAGAGTGTGTCTCTGGGCGTGAAACTGGGTGGGGGAAACTGGCCACTGGGAGCTGTCTCCATCTCTCTTTCTTAGATCATTCACATGACATAAAATTCACCATTTTAAAGTGTATAGTTCAGTGGGTTTTAGTATATTCATAAAGTTGTGCAACTATCACCACTATCTAATTCCAGAACAGTTTCATCTTCCCTGAAAGAAACCCAGTGCTCATTAGTCATCACTCCCTGTTCCCTTCCCCCACTGGAATCACACAACATGTGGCCTTTCCTGGCTTCTTTTACTTAGTGTAATGTTTTCATGATTCATCTAGGTTGTAGCATGTGTTGGTACTTCATTTCTTTTTACAGCTGAATGCTATTCCATTGTATGGATATGCCAACAGTTGATGGACATTTGGGTTGTTTCCACTTTTTGTCTATTATGAATAATTCTGCTGTGAGTGTCCAAGTTTTTGCATAAACGTATATTTTAAATTCTCTTGGGTATATACCTAGCACTAGAATTGCAGGGTCATATGCCAGACTGTTTTCCACAGTATTTCATATTCCCACCAGCAATGCGTGAGGATGCCAGTTTTTCCATATCTTTGCCAACAATTTTTCTCTTTCTTTTTTTCAATAGTCATCAAGTGGGTGTGAAGTGGTATTTCATTGTGGGCTTGATTTACATTTCCCTAATGATAATGATATTGAGTATCTTTTCTTGCGTTTGTTTTTCGGCTATCTGTATATGTTCTTTAGAAAAATTTCTATTCAAATACCTTGTCAATTCTTCCTTATTAGCATAAAAAAGCTCTCATATTTCTGGGTGCTAAACCCTTATCAGATATGTGATCTGCAAATACTTTCTCCTGTGAGTTCTTTTTTCACTTTCTTGATACTGTCCTTTTTCGAACAAAACTTTTAAGTTTTGATGAAGTTCAACTTATCTTCTCTTTGGTTATTCTTGCTTTTGGAAAGACTTATACCAATGTTTTCTTCTAAAAGTTTTATAGTTTAGCTCTTACATTTAGGTCATAGACCCACTTTGAGTTAATTTTTGTATAGGGTGTGAGGTAAGGGTCCAACTTCATTCTTTTGCATGTGGACATCCCATGTCCTGGCACCATTTGCCAAAGAGACCGTTCTTGGCACATTGTTGAAAATCAACTGACCAGGTATGTGTGCATTTATTTCTGCAATCTCAATTCTGTTCCACTGGTGTGTTTGTCTACCCTTGAACCAGCATCACACTGTTTTGACGCTGTAGCTTCATTTTACTCATGTGTTGTATGACGTTGACATTGATTTTCACGTATTGAACCACTCTTGCATTTCTGGGATAAATCCCATCAGACATGGTGTATTAGCCTTTAAATATGCTTCTGGATTTGGTTTGGTACTTCATTGAGTTTTTGGGTTTTTTTTGTCTACACTCTTAATATTGGTCTATAGAATTCTTTTCTTGTGTTTGTCTGGTTTTGGACATGTTCCCTCCTCTTCTATTTTTAAAGAGTTTGTGAAAATTTAGTGTTAATTCTTTAAATATTTGGAAGAAGTCACCTGTGGGACCACTTGTCCTGGGTTTTTCTACTGAGAAGGATGATGATGATGATGATGATGATTATTATCTTGTACTTGTTGTTCTAGGTTATTCAGATTTTCTACTTCTTCTTGGCTCAGGGTTATTAGTTTGTCTTTCTAGGAATGTGTCCAGTTCTTCTAAGTTACCTAATTTGTTTAAAATACTATTGTTCTATGAATAATTATCATCCTTGTTATAATCATTTTCATTTCTATGTAAGGTCTTTCTTTATTGATTTTAGTAATTTGAGCCTTTCTTTTTTCTTGGTCAATCTAGCTAAAAGTTTGTCAGTTTTGTTGACCTTTTCAATAACCACCTTTTGGTTTCATTGATTTTTTTCTATTGTTTTCTATTTTCTATTCCGTATATAGCCACTCTATAGTCTTTATTCTTTCCTTCTATCTGCTTGCTTTGGGTTTAGTTTTCTCTTCTTTCTCTGGTTTTTATAAGGTTAAAGATTAGGTTATTGACTGGAGATCTTGAGTCAATAAAAAGCAGGAGCTCAATGTAGGCATTTACAGCCATAAGTTTCCCTCTGAGCTCGGCTTTCACTGCATGCCATAAGAGTTTGTATTCTGTTTTCATTTTTGTGTGTTGCTTAAGAATGTGTTGTATAATTTCCACATATTTGTGCATTTTCCAATTTTCCTTCTCTTATTAATGTCTATTTCATTCCATCGTGATCAGACAACATACTTTGTATGATTTCAATCCTTTGAAAATTATTGAAACTTGTTTTATGCCCTAACAAATTTCTATCCTGGAGGATGTTCCATGTGCACTTGAGAAGAAAGTGTGTTCTGCTCTTGGGTGGAGTATTCTGTAGATGTCTGTTAGGTCTTGTGGTTTATAGTGTTGTTCGAGTCTTCTATTGACTTGTTGATCTTCTGTTTAGATGTTCTATCCATCATTGAAAGTGGAGTACTGATGTCTTCAACTGTTATTGTTGAATTATTGATTTCTCCCTTCAATTCTGTCAGTGTGTGCTTTATTTTGAAGCTCTTCATTAGGGGCATCTATGTTTATCATTATTACATCTTCTTGATTTATCATTATAAAATGTCCTTCTTTTTCTTAATGTCCTAAATTTTTGTTTTAAAATCTATTTTCTCTGATACTACTATAGTCATTCCAGCTTTCCTTTGGTTACTGTTTTCATGATGTATCTTTTTCCATCATTTTACTTTCAACCTATGTCTTTGAATCTGAAGTCTCACAGATAGCATATCAAGGGGTTTTTGTGTATTCTGCCTATCTCTATCTTTTAACTGGAAAGTTTGATTTACATTTAATATATTTACTGATAAGGTAGAATTTACATCTGCTATTTTGCTATTTGTTTTCTATATGTCATATCGTTTTTGTTTCTCAGTTTCTCCATTAACACCTCCCTTTGTGTTACATAGACGTTTTGTAGTGTATCATCGCTAATGTCATTTCTTTTACTATATACTTTTGAGTTATTTTCTTATTGCCCTGGGGATCACTATTAACATCTTAATTTATAACTATTTAGTTTGGATTAATAACAAATTAATTTCAATAGTACAAAAATGTTTCCTATATAGCTCTGTCCCTCCCTTTTGCTGTTCCTGTCATAAACTACAGCTTTATACATGTGTGCCCATCAACATAGATTTATAATGATTGTTTTATGCAGTTACCTTTGAAACCAGATAGAAGACAAAAGCAATTGATACCACAAAATACATTAATACTGTCTTTTCTATTTAACTATGTAGTTACCTTCATAGGTGCTCTTTACTTTTCGTTAATTTGAGTTATTGTCTAGCATTCTTCTATTTCAACCTGAAGGACTGTAGGCCAGTTCTACTAGTAATAACTTTTTTTTTTTTTAATCTGGGAATCTTAATTTCTCCTTCATTTTTGAAGAGTGGATTTACTGGATATAGAATTCTTGGCCGACAGATTTTTTTCTTACAGCATTTTGAATGTATCCTCCCACTGCCTTCTGGACTTCATGGTTTCTGTGAATCTTATTGAGGATCCCTAGTGATGTCACTTCTCTCTGCTGGTTTTAACATTCTCTCTTTGTCTTTTGTCTTTTGAAAGTTTGCTTATGATGTGGTGGATCTCTTTGAGTTTATTCTGTTTGGAGCTCATTGACCTTGGATGTATAGATTGTTTTTCATCAAATTTGGGAAGTTTTCTGTCATTATTTCTTCAGATATTCTTCCTGTCTCTTCCTCTCCGCTCCTTCCAGGACTCCAGGTCTGCTTGGTGTACCTCACAGGTCTCTGTAGGTTTGCTTATTCTTCTTCCTTCCTTCTTTCTGTTCCTCAGGCTGGATATAATCTCAACTGACCTATCTTCAAACAATTCAAATCTACTGTTGAGTCAGCCCCTCCAGTGAATTTTAAATTCAGTTATTATACTTTTCAACTCCTGAATTTCTATTTTATCCCCTTTTATAATTTATATCTCTTCGCTGATATTCTCTATTTGGTAAGACATCACAACAGCCACCCCAGAAACCCCCATCCCACTTATTTAGTGCTTAATATGCTGTGCGAAGTGTATGATGATCTATGTGTCACATTTGCTGTCTATCTCTCCTGCTACGAGCGATCTGCTCAAGGGTGTATCGCAGCAGGAGCTATGGGGCGGGGGACACAGGTAGGAATGCAGGTGGGGACACAGATGGGAGCGCAGGTGGGGGCACAGGTGCAATTTTAGGTACAGCACAGGTGAGGGATGTGGCTGTTTAGGCCAGAGAGGTATAATCAGGGTCTACAGGTGACATCCAGTCACCTCCCCCTTCCCCACCTACAGAAGCGGATGCAACAGATCATGGTCCACTGCTTCCTGGCCGTCAAGTCCAAGCTGGAGTGCAAGCTGGGCTACTTTGACCTCATTGGCTGTGACTTCTTGATTGATGAGGACTTCAAGGTGCTGTTGAGGCATCGCAGGGCGGTGGGGCCTGGTCGGCAGGGGACTCCGTATACACCCTGACCACCCAGGCAGACCCCTTGGGGTGGACTCTGCAGTCAGACATCTCCAAGCCCTGGGGGGTGGGGGTGTCTATAAGGCTTCGCTTCTCCTGCAGCTAGGGCCAGACCCTCAGACCCTTGGCGTCTCGGCCTCTTGTGCAAATGTGGGATGTGAGGCCATAGAAAAGAAGCCCCCTGCCCAGGGTCACCTGGCCTAACAGGGACCTCAGCCTCCTACTGGCCAAGTGGTGGGTGGGGAAGGATGCTAACCAGTGTCCGGCCCAGGTGTGGCTGCTGGAGATGAACTCCAACCCTGCCCTGCACACCAACTGTGAGGTCCTGAAGGAGGTGATTCCGGCGGTGGTGGTGGAGACACTGGGTGAGGCCCCTGCACTGCCCCCCTGCCTGCCCAGCCTTAGATCTGCCATCCCACCTTGTCCCGCCACTACCCCCTTCAGACGCCCACAAATCTAGCTCTCCAGCACCTGAAGGGTCTTCATGGCAACCCCACCCTCAGTCCTGGCCTCCCCCCTGAGGCAGGTGCCCACCCCTCATCATTTCCTCACTTCTTCCTCTGCCCCTGCCAGCCCCTGCCAGTGCCCCCAACTCACCCACTTCCACTCCTATCCCCAGACCTGGCGCTTGAGACTTTCCAGAAGAGCTTGCGTAGCCAGAAGATGCTGCCACTGCTGTCGCAGCGACGCTTCGTGCTGTTACACAATGGCGAGGCAGATGTGTGGCCGTGCCTGGCGGGCTCCCGTAATGTCCCCCGCCTGCCGCCAACCCGGCCAGCCCGCGAATCCAGGTCTCCCGAGTCACCTTTGCTCCACGCAGCCCACAGACCAGGCGCGCGCAGGCCCACATCACCCCGGGGCCCCAGTGGTGCACCCGGGTGGGCCCGCTCTATGCAGGGACGCCCCAGGCCACCTGGCCCAGACGGTGCCCAGGGCAGCGAGCCTGAGACCGGGGACACTGAGCAGCCGCGAGAGGGCAGCAGTGACCCGGCGCGGGTGCCTTCCTCGGGACAAGCGGAGGGGGACCACCGCAAGGAGCGCAAGAGCATGGGCCACCATGGCTACTAGTGGCCAGCCACCAGAGCCCTCTCTGGGACCCATAAAGGCTACTTTGTTACAGATGCAGCCTCCACAGCTGGTCAGGTGGGCCTGCCGCCTGGAACGCTTCGCTGGGGTTTCCGTGGACCCTGACGCCCTTCCCTTGGCCCCACCTGCCTCCTCCTCTGCTAGGACCTGTCCTTGGGAGGAATATAGGATTGACGGATGGGGTGGGTCTGTCTGCAGGACGGGGAGATGAGCCCCTTACTCTGGAGGCTGCCTCCATCGTGGGAAGCCACCCACTCCTGGGTTCCCTGTGTCCCTCATCGACTGGACCCTCCTGCAGTGTCACCACCCACATGCCCCTACCATTTGGCTCTGAGATCCCCAGAAAAGGCGTCTGGTATCCCCATGGATCCCCAAAGGAGGGCTGCCTCAACTCCAGATTGTTCCTCAGACTCCCCAGGCCTTCCCTCCACTTCCATCTCAGGCACAGCTCCTGTCAGGGCCTTCCGGGCACCAGGGCCCTGTGCCCTGCACCCCGCACCGTCCTGATGGCCTGAGCTTCCCAGCAGGCCGGGTCCTACAGAGGCCCGGAGGACCTAGGCCAAGAGTGACAAGCACACAAACCAGCACCAGCCTCACCCTGCCCATTCCCTATCTGGCCTCAGCACCAGCTCCCCACAGGGCCATGCCCAAGGTTTCGGGGTGACTCGGAGCATCAGATGTGCCCAGGTGTCCAGGGCCAGCCATGTCTCACACTCTACCCCTGCCCCCCAGCCACCCGTCACCCACCCCAGTCCAAAGCCAGGGTCCATCAGCTTCCACATCCTCCCCCTCACGTGCCTGGCCTCACCTCTCCCAATGGACACTGCCAAGTCACAGATGCTCTGACCCGAATCCACCCCAGACATCAGTGGGCTCTGCCACAGGTGGGAGAGGCTGCTGGGTCCCCTTCTGTGCTCCGCGTTGGAGCTGGCGGGACCGAGAGTCTCCAGTAGCCCTCCCCGCTGGCCACGCCACGGCTCCAGCCGAAAGGCAGCTCCATTCCTAGGGATGCACCGCCAGAGGGCGCCATGCACAGCTGTGTCTCCGCCTGCCCACTAAAGGGGTGCGTCCAAGGAGAGGAAGAGGGGAACTGGTGCTCAGAGGTACAGTGAGTCCCCCAGGTCACAAAGCCAGTGAGGGACGCAGAGCCTGGGGTCTGACCTGTCCAGTCACAGCCTGTCCGCCCCACTGTACCCACTGCTCCCCCTCATCCTGCTGCTGAGGACTAGAGTGTGCAGTGCCCACTGTGTGACCAGGGTCCAAGAACACTGAGTCCCCTCCCAGCATGTCAGCATGTCTGGTGGTCTCTGTGAGGGGCCAGGCTCACGACTGCCTGCTCTGCAGCCCAGCCGGCCAGCTCTGTCCCCCTGAGGCCAGGGCAGAGTGAAGACCAGCCTGCGTCAGGAGGAGGTGGCCTCCTGGATGGGCTGAGTGCACCAGGTCTTTGTAAAACCCACACCTGAGCCTCCAGCATCAGGGCCACATTCACTGCTGGCCTCCAGACCACACCATCTCAGCGCCACCTGCTGAACCCACCCATGGGGCCTCTGTACCCCACGCCTCAGTCACAGGCCTCTCCCACCCCTTCCTCACGTCCCACCCACCCTGTGAGTGTCTGCCGTCAGGTCCTCTGCCACATGCTGTCTCATGATTCACAATGTGACCTGTGGTGGCATCAGTGCTATCCCAGAATACTCCAGCCTCCCCGGGTTGAGCCAGCCTGTGGATGTGGGGCTCACAGAAGTGGCCTGCTGACTCAATTATCCTTGGATCCCGAGTGAGTGCAATGACCCACGGGGACCTGCAATGTGACAAGAAGTGCATGTTGGCGGAGTGGCCTGCTCCATCCTGACTGAACCCCTGTTCTAGGACTCCCCCAAAAGCCTGGACTATCTGCTGCTCTTGGGTCCCTGGTGCCCCAACGGCCTGAATGTCAATAAATGGGATTTGTTTGCTCCCAGAGGTGATGGCCACACCCATGCCCCCCATCTAAGGCCTCCCCGGTCCCCCCTAGCCCACATTCAGGCTCCAAGCCTTAAGGACCCAGGGAGAGGAGGGCAAGAAATAGAGTCTGGGGTGCTGTGTCCTAGGGGGCTCCTGGACATCTGGACGTAGGAGGTGTGCCCCAATATGCAAACGATATGGTGGGCAGCAGGCACAGCAGAGGCGGCCGGGACCCCTGCAGCAGGGAAGGAGGGGCCTCAGTGCCTAGGACAGGGCTGCCCAGCACTGCGGCCAGACTCTGTAATCCAAGGTGGAAGCTGAGTGTCTCCCCCACCCCCCCACACTCCTTTCTTTCCTCCTCTTCCCTCCAGTGGTCAAGCTGGTAGGTGCGGACTCAAGCAGGGCCTTCCACCTGCAGGTCTGGGGAGTCAAGCTGCCCTTGCTTCTGACCCAGGCACTGCCCCGGGGCCCGCCCTACCTGCAGCCTTCCCCTTGAGGACTGCACAGCACATGCCACCACCCTACACCCACTGGGGCTCCCTCAGCCCCCGACAGACAGCCCCGGGCCTGCTGAGTGCCTTCCCGCAGCCAAAGAGAGCCATGGAGCCCCCAGCACTCAGAAGCACCCCCAGCCCCTGCTCCCTGGAATGTGTCTCTGAGAAAAGGGTCTGCAGCGGCCCAGGCCTGAGTCACAGCCTCTGGAAAGGAACGCAACTCCAGAAAGTTCCTAGAGAGATGAGATGCCTGGGGCGGGGTGGGGGAGGTCTGCCTCTCCACTGCACCCCAGGCACAACCACTTCTGGAGGGGGTGGTCTATGGCCCTGAAAGCTGCCACGGGGGCTGAAGGAGCAGCCCCCTCCAGGGGAGAACCCTTTCCTGACCTCAGCCCAGCTTGAGGGTGAGGGCTGTGTTCGGGATGCACCATGGGGGAGGGGGGCAGGAAAGATGGCCCAGGTCCTTATCAGGGCCCACGAGTGGCCATGCCTGGCGTTGGGGCCCATCTGATCAATGGACACCCCTCGCAGTCCCCTGCAGCACCCTAGGACTGGGGCTGGCCAGGGCTGGTGTCCAGCTCTGTCTAGGATGGCTCTCCTCCCTGCCCATCGTGGGTCTCTGTGCAGCTGGCGGGGGGTGGGGGGTGGGGGGGTGGAGGAGCCCTCCCTGGCTGAGTCCAGCCTTCAGTAAAAGGAAGGGCAGGGACTTTTTCCAGCAGCTGAGGGGTGGGGAGCTGCTGTGGTCAGAAGCACTTCTGGGAACAAAGGGTGGCATCTGGATCTTTATCTGAGGCTGACCTCCAACCCCGGGGGAGGGGCTGTGGTTTTCCGGAACAGCTGGAGAGCTGCTCCTGCAGATGGGGGTTCCCAGGGTGGACAGTCTCACCTTAAGGTCTCCACTGGGGCTTGGTGGCCCGGGAGGTCATACCAGTCTCTGCAGGTGGGTACATACCTGCCCCCATCCCAGGAAGCTGGGCTGAGTGGGAGGGGGAAGGGAGCCCCTCAGCAGCACCTTATCTCAACACCAAGCTCCCCATCCCTCTTTCCCCACAGGCCAGCACCTGGTCTCCTCAGCGCCCTGCCCCGGGCACTGCCACCCATTACCACCCATGTTTCCCGGCTTAAACCCCAGTGCAACTTCCACAAACTCCTGCCCTGGGGTCCCCACCTGACCCTCGCGCTTCGCCGGCACCCCAGGCCCTTTCCATGGCAGAGTGAACTGGGGCACTGCAGAGCCAGGCTGAGCTTGCGAATCCAGGGTTCCTGAGGCCTGGAGGAAGCTGCCTGGGCAGGGACATGAGCCCTGGGTGAGGGCGGGAGTGGGCCAATGGACCTACGGTGACCACCATGTGGGGGCTCTGTCCTCCGGGGGTGGGGGTGTGAAGGGGAGGGGGGTACTGCTTCCACAATGACTCCCCTGCGCCCTCCCAAAGCCCTGAGCTCCCTAGGTCAGGCCTCTCCCTCCCAGACAGACCCCCAAGCCTGGTCTGGACTCCCCTTCCCACTCTGCGAATCCACCCCCAGAATCCCCCACCTCGTTCTGCGTCAGCCTGCCGCCCCCATGCTGACGTCAGGGTGCCTCGGGGCCCCATGCTGGCCGCCCACGAGGAGTTTCCACGCTGAGTCAGTCATGCCGTGTCATCAGCAGGGCCCCTTGGGACTTGGGCGTGGGCTGGCCACAGGTGATTTCTCCGGAAGGTCCAGAGACAACCTGACTCCCCGGCCCCTCCCAGGGCTGTTGAGCCAGGCTGGGGACCCCTTCTCCACAGGGCAGCCTAAGGGAACCGCTGGGGTGGGGGCTGCTCCTTCAGCCAGGACAGCTGTGAGCAGCTGGGTGCCCTCCGCCATGGGTGGAGCTGTGAAGTGACCCAGGTGACCAAAGCAAGCACAAGCACAAGGAGAGCTGGCTCCCCAGAGGAAAATGGGTGAGGGGGTGGTAGGGCAGGAGACCTGGCCTGGAGACAGAGGAGCACCCATGGTGTGGCAGGCAGGTCCCAGATCTGTCCCCTGAAGGCTGTCCCAGAACTGCCGACATCTTGGCCAGTGCTGTCCAGCCCCATCTCCACGGACGTCCAGCTACCCGCCCCCACCCCCGCATTTTCTTATCAGCTCATTCAGCTGCACCCTCACCCAACTTGGGCTCCGCAGGGGTGCCCAGAGCCTGGGACCCAACGGGCACAGAGAAATTGCCCAAATATCTTTATTTCTCACGGGAGCAAAGTCACGAGGAATTGTCCCCGCCCTTCTTCCAGGGGCAGAACTGGGCTGTGCTGTGCTGGGGTGGAGCTTGGGTCTGATGATGTCCCTGGGTGAGACGCACCTAGAGCCCCTCTCTCCTCCACCTACCTACTGTGAGCATGCCCAGGGGACTGGGTGTCGTTGAGGACCCATGAGTCATGGGGATCTACTGGGCAGCATGCAGGTGGGAAGGGAGGGCATGGGGGAGGCTGGAGCATTGGGGCTGCAGGCAAGTGGCCAGGTGTGCTAGCACCTGGAGGGTGCTGCTGCTGAGACGGGTCCCCACTGGCCCGCCTGCCACACCCTGGACTACTGTGCCAAAGAGTCCTTATCAGACCTCCCAGGTGTCAGCCTTTCCCAGAGACTGGCAGGGTACTGCTCACCTCTGCTGAGCAGGACCCCAGAACCATGCCCCAGGAGACGGTTCCTGGGAAGTGGAAGCCAGTGGCAGGGTTTGGAGAGACCGAGGCCAAAGATAAGCTGCTCTGAGACTGTCCCAGGCCACCAGGAATTGCTGGGCGTAGACACTGACCTCACCCCGGACTTTGGGCCCAAGTGACAAAAAGGCAGGCACCACACGGGGGCCAGGCTGTGTGACTGGCCCAGAACCCCGAGTCCAGAGCGTTGGTGGCCCAGAAACCAGACACAGCCCGAGGACCCAGCTGTCCTAGCGAGTGCCAGTCAGGCCACCAGGGGCAGAGGGTGGACAGGGCAGCAGAGGCACAGCACTCTCCTCCAGGAAGCCTGCCGAGCCCCGGGGTCCCTGCTGAGCGCTTGTGCCCAGGACTTCTGCTCTGCGAGGGGCTGTGGGCGCTGGTGGGGGAGGCCCTGGTGCCTCATGTCCCTGCCTCCCCCAGCACACATCCACTCGGTCACTGGACAAGTGTTTATTGAGCACTGCCTGCAGCCAGGTCCTGTGCTGGGCATGGCCTCCTGTCCTGGGAACCAGGGGCCCACAGACCCCACCCCAGCAGGGCCGGCAAGGGAGGGAGGCAGCCCCTGCTGAGTCTCTATCTCCCATGGACCGGCCACAGCTGCTGCCTCTTCTGCATGGTCTGGGGAAATCGTCACTATCAGCATCCCCACCTACTTCCGCCGTTGAGGGGAGCAGGGCCGGGCCAGATTGGGGGGCCCTCAGTAGGTTGCAGAGCCCCTGCCCCCAAGGGTCAGCCCTGGGCAAGTTTCTGGCTTGGGGTCCACTGTGCCAGAAAGTGGAGAGGCGTCACACCCACAGGTCCCCCAGCCGACCCTTGTCTTCTGACATCCGCTCCCCTCGCTCCTCCTCAGGGAATGGGCAGCTGCAGGCGTCCTCAGCTGGCGGCGGGGCCTCCAGCAGTAGCTGGGTCTCTGCAGAGGGGCTGTGGTCAGCCAAGGGCAAGGGGCCTGTGGGGGGCCTCCCCCACCCCAGGGCACAACTGACCTGGGGGTCCCACTCGCTGCCTCCTCAGCTGCCAGATGTGCAGGCTGAGCTGGGCCACGCTCAGGACCAGGACGCAGGCAGCCACGGCGAGCAGGATGATGGTCAGCCAGCAGTGGTGTGGCTCAGCGGGCGGCAGCCCCCGGTCACACACAGCGTCATGCGTCTTGTTCCCAGGGAACATGGTGCGGAAGCCAGCCTGGGAGCATCTGGGGCACACGGACAGAGCGCCCGTCAACCCCTCCGAGCGGCTGCTGTCGGAGCTTTTAGGGGTCACTGAGCCAGGAGGCACAGGACAGGCCCCTCCCTCAGAGCTGCCTGAAGGCCCCAACAGGACTCACTTTGCCCAGGGTTTACAGCGGCCCTCGCGGCCCCCAGAGAAGGTCCCCACGGCACAATCCACACACTCGAAGCCGAATTTGAATTTTCCTGGAGACAGAGGGACAGACAGATGGACAGGCATCCATTGAACAGAGGCCTCTGATACCCATAGGACAGTGCCCTGTGTGCCCATTCCAGGGCAGGCATCTTGGGGGAGGCCGCCTTGGAGGGGCTCAGAGGCTGTGCGTTGGGCTGAGTGGAGGTTGGGGGGGTTGGGCACCTGTGGAGGAGAGCAGTGTGGGGTGGGGCCAGAGGGGACAGGAGGAGCCTGTCTGCTTGGGGCTGGGGTCTCAGGGGGGGAAGCAGAGGCTGCGAGAGCCAGGCTGGGCAGGCCTTCCAGGAGGCTGGAGGACAGGCGGCCAGTCAGGGTCCTGGAGAGAGGGGCTGAGGCTGGCACCCAGGTGACCCTAGGCTCTGCCCTCGTCCAAACTGTCAGCGCTCCTGCAGCCCATCTCCTCAGGTACACAGGCCCCCGGAGGATTTGAGCTGCTCCTTCCAAAAAGGGGGTTGGCCTGATGGGGCTCAGGGGCAGGAGCACCTCATGCAGATGGTCGGCTGGTGCAGGGCCTGAGGGCCGACAGCCTTGGGCACTCCCTGGACACCCCACCGTTCCTCACAGTCAGCTCTGAGGGGCACAAGTACCCTCCAGCTGACAGAGGGGAGGGCTTGCCAGAGTGTGCCCACAGGGGGCTGTGGCACTGAGCAGCACAGTGGCCCCCCGACCTGGGCTTTGCAGGACCCAGGACACTGGTGCCACCTGCCCAGAAGACAGGTCTGTACCCTCACACTAGTGAGCTTCCTTCCTCCCACAGGCCACTGACCGCTCGTCTGTCCCCATGAGCTCTGACTCAGCCCAGTTAACCACCTTGGCCTGCTCTGGCTGAAGCTGCCAGCGACCTGACTTACCATAAGCCCGCACCTCCTGGCCGGGCTTGCAATCGTGGTGCTTGCAAGTCTGGCACTGGGGGTCTCCACAGTGGTACTCAGGCTGGACACATGTGCAGTTCCCAGGACAGACTTCGCCTGGGCAGGAGACAAGCCATCCCTCTCAGCAGGTGGGTCAAGCTCTCCCTCCCCAGGGTTCCCCCACCCTCCAGTTCTCCATGGAAAACGGGAGGTCAGGGCCTGGCAGCCCACAGCACCTCCTCAGCCCCAGGGGGCCCAGGACCCTTGCTTGGCCCATCTGTGTCCCTCCCTCCTAAATACCCAGTGCCCTGAAACTGCTCCCACCCAGGGTGGCTGTAACTCAGCCTGTGACCAGGAGCTGTCTGTGCTGGACAAGGGAGTAGACTGGGGGACCTCCCACTCCCTGCATCGCCCCCCAGCTGCCAGGCCCTTGAGGCAGCCTGCCTATCCGCTCCTGGTCCCACCTCCCAGGACCCAGCAAGGTGACACTCTAGGGTGTTTTCCCTTGGATAGTTGTCCCCAAACAGGCACCTTCCACCTGCCCCTCACCCACAGCTGCAGGTTAGAGGCAGAGGGCGGGGCAGAAAGAGCAGCTGCGATCCCAAACTGGGCAGGAAGTGGTCTGCGTGATGGCCAAGGGCTCACTACCCACTCAGTAGGAATCCGGACAGCCTTTCTCCTCGTGGGGACCCCAGACCTGTCTCGGGGAGGCTTCCGCACCCCTCGCCCTTGGTCCCAGCCTGGCTTGAGCTGGGAGCGCTTCCAATTCCCAGGGTTTTGCGCTGGGGCCGAGAGCTCTGGACTCGGAAAGTTTGCTCGCCGCTCAGCCGCGGTCAGCTCTGCACACGCAGAGGGGGCGCCGTCCTCTGCGCTCAGAGACGCACTCCACGCGCGTGCCTTACCCGAGGCGCACGAGACGCAGCAGCGCGCGTCGTTTCCGATCCCACGCAGAAGGCGGCCGGGGCCGCAGCTCGGGCCCCCGGTGGGTCGCTGGCCCAGGCCGACAGCACAGATCAACGCGAAGCCGTACAGGGCCGCCCGTGCACCGGTTGCCTCCATGGCACCCGTAGCCCAGGAGAGCTCCGAGACTTTGAGGCCCCGCCCTGCTCCCGCCTGACACGCCCAGACTCCTGCTCGCTGCTCCGCTAGTTCAGAGGATTACTACCATCGGCCCCCAACACGCAGCCACTCCAAATTCAGGGGGCAGACAAGCGCAGAGGGGCTGGGGGCAGTGAAACTCCCCCGTGACGATCAGGTGGCTATGTGTCACTGCGGCTGTGCAAGCCACAGAATGCACAGCGCTGATGACCCTAATGCAAGGGGCCTCTGGGTGTGATGACGTGTCAGTGCAGGTCCGGTCAGTTATATGTAACACGTGCATCCTCTGTGGGGCGCTGACAGGCAGGCTGTGCGTGGGACGGAGGAGGGGTGGGGGGACATGGGAAATCCCTGTGCCTTCCCCTCAATTTTGCTGTGAACCTAAAACTACTCTGAAAAATAAAGTCTATTAAAAAAAAAATTCAGTGCAGCTCAGCAGACCTCAAGAGGTGGGGTCCCATACCAGCTTCTGGACAGTGACACACACACCCCCTCAGGAGTCCAGGAGACCCACATGTGGGAGTAATCTGGGGGCCGGGCCTTGAGGTAGGCGGAGGGGTATGAAATGCAAAACCTGCAGCCAGATCTGAGCAGAAGTCACCTAGGACTGTTCCCACGCTGTGCCCCCTTGACTGCTGGCTGAACCCCCTCCCACTTCCAGGGTCTTTGAAAGCTTTCCTCGGATTCCCAGAGGGAGTGGGGTGAGGCCTCCATCCTCAGAGCTGCCCGGGCATGGCTGTGCCCACCAGACATCCACTCAGAGCTCAGCACCCAGCAGCATGGGAGCCTCCTTGGGAGCCCCACTTTCTGGGGATTAGAATGAGCCCCCCTCCACTTTCCAAGGATCAGGAAGAGCCTTCTCCCCTGACTTGGCCAGCCAGTCCTGGCGGGGCACCAGCAGCATAGGATTCCCCCAAACACACACACACCTATGGGGACCAGCCATGCAGACACTGGCCCATAGCTTAGTGCCAACACAGGGATTTGGAGGGGCGTGGAGGGCTGGTGAAGAGAGGCCAGGACATTAAGAGTACCTCCAGTAGCTGCAGCTCGCACAGAGGAGGCCTGCACAGATTGCAGCCCAGACCCTCTGGACCGACCTAGTCATCCTGAACTGTGTGGAAGGCCAGCCCCAACAGAGCTCTCCAACCACGGAGAGTAGCTTCCGCCTCCCCTTGAGACTGTCCCTGGTGGCACTGCAGGGTTCTGCAGCTCCACCTCTTTCAGGCAGCCTGCCTGGCTTGCTTGGCCCTCTTCCCAGCCCTCCAGTTAAGGCTTGGCTGATGAAGCCTCCTGGGAATGCTGGAGGATGGGCAGTGGGGTGTTGGGGATGTGACTGGGGAGTGCCCACAGGCTGGAGGTGTGCCAGTTGTGATGGGGGCAGACCCAGGAAACCTGGTTCACACCCGTCTGAGGCCTGCGTGGGGCAGCTGTCCCTTTTCTGAGGGAAATGACAGGAATTAGCAATTTGTGATTCAACTCCTGTTCTCAAGTCCCAAGATGTACAAGGTCATCCTCAGAGAGGGGTCCCTCAAGGAGCTGTGGCTCCCGGCTGCCAGATGCTCAGAGCAAGGTGGGACCGGCGGGGCCCGAGAGGCTTCTGTTCCTAGTGGGGATATAGGACTGAGGACTGAGACAGAAAGGGAGGCCATCTGGCCGTACCTGGACACCAGGTCAAGGTGCTCTGAGTGGAGAATCGGGCAGGTGTGGACCTTCTGCCACTGCTCGTTTGAAAGGCGTGACAGGCCACTTCTGTGCCAGCACAGGGTTACTCAGTTCTGGAAAGCACCCACTGTCCTGTGGCCCAGGAACATACGATAACCCCTACAGGTATGCTTGTCAGACTATGTTGTGTGTCATTTGGTCCTGGAAGCAGAGACAGTTAGAACCTCCTGGAAATAGTTTATGGGGGAGGGGTGAAGGTGGCAGGGGAGGAAACTGGGCTGCACAGGAGGAGCTATGGGCAGAAAATGTGTACTGGAGAAGTGGGGGTCGAGCTGGGCTGTCCCCCCCGCCAGTGACTGCACCTGCAGCCCCATAGAAATTACAGGGCAGGTCACATGGCCATGCAGATGGTGAGCGACGCCTTAAAAAGGCGAGACTAACACAGAAAATGTCAGTGCCGTGGGCCCCTTCCTGCTGTGGCCCCTTCCTGCTGTGGGCCCTGCGGAAGGCACCTCCTGAGGTGGTGGTTTCTATTATGGGTGGTGGGGTGCAGGACGATTGTTATCTGCTTGTCTGTACTTTCCTGTACTATCTGTATTTTGTGAGCAGCTTGTTTATTTCCCTTCATTTACTTCAACTTACACAGGTGCTCACAGCAGCAAGCGTCCCCCACCAGGGAGGCCAGCATTAGCTGACACCCCATGGGGCCAGGTGGGAGCCCTGGGGGCCCGGGAGGAGGCCGGTGTGGGGAGGGGCAGCGGGGGCATGCTGAGTGGGGGCTTATGGGGCCCGTGGTGGTGCGCAGCTGGACACCCAGGCCTGAGACTCAGGCAGAGCCTGGAGTGGAGAAAGTCGGGATTTTCAGCAGAATCGGGCAAGGGGCAGGAGGCAGTGCAGAAGCTCAGAGGAGGTGATGACCTTTAGCCCCTTCATCTGTCCAGTGTAGAGATGGAGCAGCAGGCTGGGGGCAAGAGGGTCCTGACTGGGGCGAGAGCGTCCCTACAACCTTCAATCTTCCAAACGCCAAGGCCCAGGCCCCTTCTTCAGGTCCCACAGCCTCTGTGCTGCTCTGGGGACCACCTGGGGGCCACCATTCCCACCTCAGAGGTAATCATGTTGTTTCCTCCTCCGTGGGAACACAGTGAGCACCTGCCGATGGAGGGACCATGGTTCCTTCCTTTGCAGCAAGCGGTTCCAGGGACAGGGTCAGAGGTTTGAGGCGAGGGGTGCTGGACGGCCTCTGGGGTGACTTTGTGGAGAGAGCTGGCCTGGGAGGGGGGTCTTCCCACTGCATACTGTCGGCCTGGGGTCTTCGGGTGCCCGCACAGAAGGCAAGTCCTGGTCAGTGGGCCTGGTGGCTTGGCCGAGGGAGCTGGAGGGGGTGGGCAGGGAGGGCGAGCGGCTGGGAGAGAAGGTGCGCGAGCTAGAGCGTGCAGTGAGACCCCATGCATCTCATGGTCTTTGTTTTTGATTCCTGGTAGCTCTTAAATGTGTGACAAACACCGAGGGCGGCCCCACGCGTCTGCCAGGTTGTGGTTTCACTCACGTTGGCTGATTACACACAGAGTCGTCAGTGTTTCCACGGCTGGATCCGGGCTTCCTGTGCACCGTCAGCCTTCAGTTCAGTTGAGCGTTTTAATGGAGGTGTGTGCACAGGGGGCAGGTGAGGGGCAGTAACCTGTGTTCCCAGGAGGACGCTGGCACGGCCCCCTGGACCTGGGACCGCAAGCTAGTCCATTGCACACAGAGGGGACCGCCCCTCGGTGATGCCAGCCAGCTGTCTGAACACGCTGCTGCTGCTGGACTCTCGGGTTCCCACCTTGGGACCTTTGTGTTGGACCCCACCAGGCACCTCCAGGTTCCCAGAGTGGCATTTGATGCCCCACCTGCAGGACTTGGGAGTGTGGCCGCCCATGACCAGGACCGCTGGTGGTGCTTGGCCCTGGGCACCCGGAGGGCACAAAATGGCCTTGGGGATTTGGGGGCCCTGCAGGCAGCCGGTGGTCCTGAGTCACCACATAGTCAGGTCCAACAGGCGGAAATTTTGAGGGGCCAGGAAGAAGAGGGGGTGACCCCATGCTCTCTTCTCAGAGGGGCACAGATGAGGGGATGTCCTCGATGTCTCCTTTGGGGCCAGGGCCTTGGTTCCCCACCTGCTCCATTAGCACCTCCCCCAGGATCCCAGCCTGACACCCTCGGGCCGTGGGCCTCGCTGGTCGGTCTGCTGGGCGGTGTTTAGGACCTCATTGGAGCCGCGTTGTCTGACCCTCCAGGATGTTTGTTTTGCTTCTAAGTGCCCCTCACAGGGACTGGGATGTGTCTAGAGAATGGGAGGACAGCGCCCGGAGTCTGAGTGGTCCCCTGAACCCCTGCCCCACACCCTGCCTTAGACCCTCCGTGAATGTGTGGCCCCCAGCCCACTGGCACCAGTCAGAGACTCCCATTAGCCAACACAGTTTATTGGGGGTACCACCCTGGGTGGGGAGTATGCACAGCATACATAGCTGAGCCCAAGGTGCCAGCCCAGGAGCACCTACAACGGTGCAGGGCGGGTGACAGGGCAATGAGGTGACAGGGTGCAGCGTCTGCACCTGGGGGCACCCCACTACCCTCCCATCCCAGCGACACCGCTCAGATCTTGGCCAGGGTGCAGTGGGCGTCAGCGTGCTCCTCTTGGATGGGGGTCCGGAAGCTGTCTCCCCCTGGGGAGGAGGAAAGAGTGAGTGGTGGGAGGGAAGTGGGGCCTTGGCTCTTGGGCAGGGGGTGGCTGGGGACAGCAGGCACTCACCGGGGGACTTGGTGGCAGCGGGCAGCAGCCTGCAGACCTTGCAGTGCAGGAGCAGGATCAGTGCGGCTGCCACGGGGCCAAGCAGCCCCAGGCCCAGGCCCAGGCCCAGGACGGCGGCCAGCTCTGGGCCTGCAACAAGGGGCCTGCTGAAGTGGAGTCCAACCGAGGAAGGGGTCCACTGCAGGAAGGAGGGCCCCACGAGACCTGAGGGCAGCTCCATCCCACCTCCACCCCCTTTCTGCTGGGGCGATGACAGGCCCCCTTACCCTTCGGGGGCTCTGTGGAGGGAGTCGAGGGCGCCTGTGAGGTCCTGGGCCAGGCGGTGGTGGGCTGGGCTGTGGGGGGCCGGGCTGTAGGGGGCCGGGCTGGGGGACCCCGGGTCTCCAAGGGCAGGGTGGAAGGCGGGCGCCTGTTCTCACAGACAGCGTCTGAGCTGTTGGTGGCCGCTCTCAGTGTGCGTTTTCCTGCCAAAGTGCAGCTGAGGGGAGCAGGGGTGTTGATCAGGCCAGGCCCTCCCCTGACTCCTCCCCAGATCCATCAGGTGGGTCCAGAACTGAGACAGGACTGGGGAGAGGTGGGGAGCGAGGGGGTGCCCACTGGGTCAGCTCAGACTCCAGGACAAAGGCAGCTGAGGAGGGGGGCCAGGACCCTGCCAGGGCCCCAACCCTCAGCCCCACCCTGCCGGGGCTCCAAGGCCACGGCTCACCCCATCTCACCTCGTTCACTCTGCACCTTCAACCCCATACCCCTGCCCCCTCCAGGGGAGCCCTACAAGGACAGGGCCTCACACACTCCAGGGTCCTGGGCTGGGGTCCCACAGACTCCTCCCTTCATCCCAAAAGGAAGGCAGGTAGGAGGATGCTGGGCCAGGGCTGAGCAGGGAGCTGACCATTGAAGGGGGAAGGCCAGGAGCTCCCCTAGCCAGTGGCTTCCTGCTTCCTGCCCAGGTCCCTAGCTCCCAGGCCCCCAGCTACCCCCTACCCCCCAGCCCTCCAGCCCCAGGACACTCACTTGGTCCAGGGTTTGCAGGCCCGGTTGTCACCGAGGGAGAAGTGTCCTTGTGGGCACGGAGCGCAGTCTACAACAGAGCAGCACAGACTCAGGCCACCTGTGGCCACTGCCCACTGCCGCAGCCGGGCAGTGGGGCTGGGCGCTCACACCACCCCCATGACCTCGGAAGCCCCTCCCTGCCCACATGCCCCCCAGGCCCTGACCGGCGGCATCCACATCTTGGCATGGCTTATGAGGGGAGGGGCTCCGGGCCTGGCCTGGGGTAGGGGTGCTGGGAGGTGACCGGATGTGATGTGCGGGACATGCTTCTTTACGTGGCTCGGGAGGTCCCCAGCTCACCGACTCCATGCTTGTAGCCGCCGCCCTGGGGCTGGGTGCCCGGCCTGCAGTGGCAGACTGTGTCCCGCGTGGCACTGCATTTCCACTTGATTTCGCTCCCACTTCCTGGGGGCACAGTCAATGGGCTGGAGGGCCAGGCTGAGAAGCCACCACCACCTCCCCAGGCCAGCAGCGCCCTCGAAGCCTGGCAGCTTCCGGTTCCCTCTGACTCCTGTACACTGTGTCCCTCCTGGCCCCATGGTCCTGGGGACAGCCCTGTGGGCCTCTGGGTTCCCTTCCCACACTCTGCCAGCCTGCAGCAGGACCCCCATGGCCCCACAGGCCACGTGGCTGACATGTGCTGCACCCCAACTCCACATGGTTGGGGCCCCCCCAGGCAGAGTGAGCCCCACTGTGGTTTGGGGTCTGCCCTGCGGCTGGGGCCCGTGGGCTGTGGCAGGCGCAGGCGGGTGGGGCCGGTGGGTGCTCACTCTGGTTGCACTGGGTGCACGGCTTGCAGGCTTCGTCGTAGTTCACGCCCTCATTGTAGAAGCCGTCCTTGCATGGGATGCAGATGGTATCGTGGTCCTGTGTGCAGCGGCTCTCCATCCAGTAACCTGCGGGGAGGAGGTTCGCGGCTCCTCAGGAGGAAAGCCCTGGCTCCAGGTCACCACCTGTCAGCGAGTCTACTTGTCCCTCGATACCCACACCCCTTCCCCAGCTGCCTGTCCCCATCCCCATGTCCCCATATCTCCTGGTCCCATGTCCCCGCAGGTACCCCTTCCCTATTCCATGGCCAGGCCACTCACCTGGCTGGCACTCGTGACAGCACTTGTTGCCGTTGGGGTAGGTGTCCCCGGCACAGTTCTGCTGGGCCGTGGAGCCCAGCACGAGCCCCAGGAACAGGAGAGCTGCATAGGACGCCCTGGGCGGCTGAGCCCCCACGCACATCCTCGGCTCACGGGCAGGCGATGCAGGAGTCTGGGTTTTTCCTTGCAGGATGTGGCTATAAGGGCTGCGGAAGAAGGGAGGAGGGCGGGAGGAGGACCCACAGATGTCTGGCTCAGCCCTCTCACAAACAGACCGAACGCACTCACCCCCGGCAGGATCAGGCCGTCTCCCAGCCATCTGGTCTGCACCCACCCTGCACACCTGTCTCATCGGGAGGTGGTGTCCCCCTGGCAGCTGAGCTCCCTGGACAGAGTGGTCTGGGGACCCCCCCCACATAGCTTGCTCCTTCTGGGAACCACTCTCCCTGCACAGGGCAGACCCCTCAGGTGAAGTGGAGGGGCCACATTCATGCCATTCTCACCCCTCAGCAAAAGGCGCACAGAGCACAGGGTAAACTGAGGCAGCACACTGGGCCAGGAGAAAGGCCCCTCCCAGTCTGGACCTTGTCCCGGCATCAGCTGCAGGGGGAGAGGTGGCAGTGCCCCAGGCTGCACAGCACGATCCCCAGCCCGTGTCCAGGAGCAGCTCGGACCAGGGCAGTGGCCAGCAGCTGTGTGAGAGCACGTGCAGGCCTCAGGGGCTGAAGTGTGTCCCCACATTCTCATGTTGAAGCACTGGGGGCTGTATTTGCAGCCGATGGAGGTTAGTTGAGGTCATGAGGGTGGGGCCTGATCCCACAGGGCTGGCGTCCTTGTCAGAGGGACCAACCCCCGCCCCCACCAGCACACAGAGGGAAGGACACGTGAGGACAAGGGCAGAGGGCACAGTTGGCACGCCAAGGGCAGAGGCCTTGAGAAACCAGCCCTGCCCTTCCTGGATCTCTGACATCCAGCCCCAGGACTGGGGACAGTCAACATCCGTCACCTAAGCTGCCTGCCCATGTTGTCCCATGGGGCACCGTTCCTGGGTGTGGCATGGCTGGGGAGCATGTGGGCCTGTGTCCATGTGTCTTCCACTGGCCCCATGTGCTGGCATGTGAGCTGCTCCTGAGAGCATGTTTGGTGGTGGTGGTGGTGGGGGGGGGGGTCCTGAGAGGACAAACCATCAGCATCTGCTCAGAGCCCCTGGCCAGGCAGGGCCAACAGGAGGGCTGCGCCCCTGTGGTGGTCGTGCCAACCCTGCCTCCCATGACTCTGAATGGCATCAGGCTCTCCCCATCCCCAACCCCTGGGGCCTGGGAGCACTTGGTGTCCTCAGATGTGGACCTGGGCAGTCCCAGGACAGGTCAGGGGGCCTGTGTGCCAGGACCACCGCAGTATGTAAAGGGCAAAGAGCACAGGCACACACATGTGGCATCACTGGCTGCCAGAGGCAGGGGAGGCATCACTGCGTTGTTCTGTGCCTTCTCAGTCTCGCCTGCAGCGTTTAGTTACCTATTCAACAGCTAACTTAAGTTTCAGGCCCAGGAGCCTCCCACAGGTTGGAAAGTCCCCTCCTCCTGAGAAGGGCAGGTAAGAACACCAGTCCCCAGCCCACCTTCGGGAAATTCCACCTGGGCACCCCACTGGCAGGGGCCATAGCAGAGTCAGCCCTCCGAGCCTCCACCATGAGAGGGTCCACACGGGGAGGCATCAGGGCAGCCCGGCAGCCCAATGTGTGCACAAGTGGCATCTCCCACTGACAGTGAAACAT
This sequence comes from Rhinolophus sinicus, assembly GCF_057876585.1. Classification (NCBI taxonomy): domain Eukaryota; kingdom Metazoa; phylum Chordata; class Mammalia; order Chiroptera; family Rhinolophidae; genus Rhinolophus; species Rhinolophus sinicus. The sequence goes on from NC_142514.1 coordinate 368,134, forward strand.
TTTTTTTTTTTTTTTGCCAAATAAACTGTAGCGTCTGAGGTTGTGGTAACTCGGGGTCCAGTGGGCAGCACTCTACTCTGGGCGTGCCCCCCACATGGGGACCACCTACCATCTGGAGGTGCTGGTCTCTGCTGCCTGAGGCCCCACATGGCTGCCCAGGTCTCAGGCATCTACTTGCTCATGGGTGACCCAGAGGGCACAGACAACTGCACGTCACCACACGCCCAGTCCCATCTGCTGGGTCCCACCAGGCCAGGGGCTCAGCCCACAGCTGTCCAAGCTCACACCTGCTTACCGCCAACCCAACTACAAGGGCCCGGCCCACCATGGCCTGACCTCTCCCCACACATTGCCGTCTCAGTTCTGGAAACATTCTGCAAGTTTATGTGCAAGCATCCCAGGTGTCACCGCACCCATTCCTGTGTGGCGACCCCACCCCACGCTGCTCAGAAGTAGGTCCCTGTGGGAAGGGCTGGTCCTGTGGGCAGCTCAGGGTGGCCCCTCCGCCACCCAGCCAGAGCCCCCCACCCCACCAGGAACTTCAAAGGCCTAAGTAGACCCACTGGCCGCATGAGCTGTCCACTGAGGTACCCCACGCCACAGCTCAGGGTTCAGAGCGACCAACCGGTGGAGGGGGTCTGGGAGGCAGGCAGCTGGGCGAGCCCACAGCGTCAGGGGCCTTCAGTCATTTAAACCCTCTCAGCTTGATCCCCTCTGCCCCCACACACCGGCCAAAGCAATGGGTATAGCTGACCCCCAGAAAGGGCCCAGGACAGCAGGGTGATGGGGCCGCAGCTGGTGCAGGACAACCTCGCCCTACAGCAGACAACACTGTCCCTCCTGCCCCGGCCCTGACAAGTGGCCCAGGGTGTGTCCTCAGGTGTTCCTCCTCCACCTGAAACTCCCATTTCCTCCTGGCCTGGGTTCCAGGCTCCTGACTTTAAATCTGGGGCCTAGCCCTCCCTCCTGCTCTGCCCTGCAGGAGGCCCCTCCCCCCAGGACCCTGCCTGACCCCCACCCTGTCACTATCCTGGCAGATGCTGAGCTCCGAACCCCGTGGGGTAACCGAATCACCCACCTCAAAAAGCTTCAAGGGGAAGCCACACGGCCACAAACGTTCCAAATTGCCTTTTTTTTTTTTTTTTTTTTTACCAAAAAAACCATACAAAACTGCTGGGAGAAAGAGGCAACTGTATTTTAAAGTGAGTTAACATAATTCTTGTCACAAGTATGTGCGTTTTCTGAGACTGAACACTGACGGGTGGTTCTGAAAGACCCCCACCTGGAGCAGGCGCTCCACTGCCCACTGGCTTCCAGCAAAGCACGTCCACCACTCTCAACCCTCAGCTTCAAGGGAAGGGCGGGAGCTGTGCTATTTCCCACGGTGTAGGCAAGCCTGCGGGACCGATGTGGTCAGTGCCTTCCGCAGGGCGGCTCTTGAGTTCTCAGAAGCCAGACGCAGTGATGACGCGGGACTCCTGCACACGCTGGGCCCCGCGAGGAAACACACGCCCACCGCAGAGCGGCACGCGCCCGCAGAGGGGCACCTGCGCAGAGGGGCAGAGGGGGCGCGCGCCCGCAGAGGGGCACCTGCGCAGAGGGGCAGAGGGGGCGCGCGCCCGCAGAGGGGCGCACGTGCGCTGGGGTCGAGGCGCGCACCCTCGCAGGCACCGCTTCCATCCGCACGGAGGGGCAGGGCGGCGGGCTCAGAACTCCTCGTGCACGTTGCGGGCGTAGTCCATGAGTTTGCTGCCCGTGAAGAACTCGCTGTACTTGAGCACCTCCTCGGGCTCCAGGTGCTGGTTCTGGTTCTCATCGGCGATGGCGATCATCTGTTTGGCCTCGTTGAGGGCGTTGTACTCGTTCATGGGGTCCATGTAGTCCTGCAAGGGCGCCGCCCCGCTCAGCACCGGCCGCCGCCCGCCCTGCCCCCGCGGCATCGCTGGGCCCTCAGCCACACGTGTCCTCACTACCTGGATTGTCCCCACGTGGTGACGCGGCCTCAGGGACGCAACTGGGCTTTACCGCCATAGCCCGCGAAGGATAGCGCTGCCGTGCCAACCCCTTCCCCCTCCCCCCCCACCCGTGGCTGGCACCACAAAAGCTGCAGGGATGTGGGCATGTTCTGGAATGTACTGGAAGGCGGGTGCCAGGCTGGAAGTACGTGACTCAGGGCCATGTGGGCATCACCTCAGTGGGCACAGGGGTAGGGCGGGGAGAAGGAGGGCCCGCATGGCCCGCAGCCGGCATCCAGCAAGTCACAAACTCGGACATGAACACAGCCTGACTCGGCCTCCAGGACCATGGCACAGACAGGGATCCCTGACCCAGACATTCCCACCAGCTATCAGCAGGGATCAGGCAATTCTCATGTAAAATGAAATGACTCATCCAAAACAGGAAAAAACATGCTCCAGTCACCTACACACGACAGTGAAAACACCACAGAGGAAGATGTGGATTCCAACCCACACCCTCATCCCTCGGTGAGTGTCTAGCCCAGACTGCCCAACGGGCAGTGGCTTCTCAGAGCCAGGCACCCCAACCTCGCTGGGTTCCTGGCTTTCCTGCCTCAAATCTGTCCAAGCGCAGGCTGGCTGGCTGGCTGGGCCCTCCCAGGGAGCCTGTGGCCACGATGCTGGCGTTTACGCGGGCTTAGGCCAGCTCCCGGTCCTGTTGACCACGTGACCAGCCACAGCGACACCAACTCTGCCTTCCTGGCTTGGGATCATCTTTCAGGCGACTCCCCTTTCCATGGCAGCCCCTTGTCATAGGCCCAAATGGAGGCTTCAGGGCCCTGGGCCATCCACAGGGGCACCCCCGCACCTCCCAGGGTGCCCTCCACACACACACCCAGTCCTCCCATGTCTGCCAGCCATCCCATACTCCCACACATCCCTCCACATCCCCCCACACCCCCTCAGGGCTCCCCATATACCCCAAAGCACCCCCACACTCTCCACCCCCCCAGGGCACCCCACCCCCATGCTCACCTCCAGCTCCGCCATGGTCACGATGCCGTCATGGTTGGCATCAATCAGCTCCTCAAACTCCTTCTTGCGGTCTCTCACCCAGTTGTCGTCGACGTCCTGGCCCTGCTGGTTCTCCACGGTGCCCACGGGCAAAGAGATGAACTCGGGCAGTGAGAGCTGCTTGTCGCCATCCTGGTCTGGGGGACAAGGGGGGTGGGCGCTCACACCTTGAGTGGGCATGGGACCCCCAGGGACACTGGGGAGAAGAGTCAACCAAGCAGGGTTTGTAGCCAGGGTTTCATTTGGTGAAATTTTAGTCTGAAGCTGAACAGCTACACCTCACGGGACCTGCCGGGAACCTGGCTGAGGCCAGACCGCGCCAGGCAAGGACTGACCATCCCTTGTCAAGTGTCCACACAGCCTCCTGAGGCCCCCTAGCCCAGGACCAGCCCATGCTGACCTCCCGCCAAGAGGGTCAGTTGGATGCGGACAGCAAACCCCACCACCCCATCCAGGACTAGACTCACCCAGGTCCCGGACGATCTCCTTCACCATGAACTTGAGCATGCCACGGCTGTGCTCAGGGTGCAGGAACGACAGGAACTCGTCCTCAGTCAGCAGCAGGTCCGAGGGGGGGTTGTCCGCCTGGTACCAGCGGTCTTTAAGGTTCTCCAGGACTTCCTGTGCTGAGAGAGGCACACCTGTGGGCATCCAGAAAGTTCCAAGACATGCTACCTGAATGCAGGGGTACTCGGGCACCGCAGAGTGCGAGGCCATGGGCCCTGCCCCTCTGAGGAGAGCTCAGCTCCCAGGAGGATGGATGATGCAGACGCCCCTCCCCACATGGGGTCAGTGACCATCCCGGGCAACAAAGCAGTCACCTGCAGGAAGCTGCCGGCCGCATCCCAGGTCCCAACGCCAGCAGGGGACAGGGACGCGCAGGCCTCACTGGGTTACAGCAGGGTCACACCCAGCGACACGGTTGCATCCCATACGCCTGTTGCCTTGCATTACTGCCTTCTGATGGACAGTAGTCCGTGCTGGCAAACTGGGAGCAGCTGATTGTTCCCCGCCTGCGCCACCCGCACTTGCAGAGACAAGTGATGGGCTGGGCACAGACTTGCTATGTCTACCTGGAGCCTGTGAACGGACCTGATTTGGAAGAAAGGTCTTTGCAGCTGTAATTAGTTAAGGACCTAAGATGAAATGACCTGGGGCAGGTGGGCTTTCAGCCAATGGCAGGTGCCCTTGTAGAAGAGGACACATAAGGACACCGGCAGCACCGGAAGCTGGAGGCACACCTGGGATGGACCCCACTCCGAGACCCCAGAGGGAAATGGTCCCTGACTGAGGAGAGCCCCTCACCCTGTCTGTGGTGCATTGTGATGGCAACCCCAGGAAGCCAAGTGACCCCGAGCCCACCTCTCAGGGTGCCCCAGACCCTTGAAAGCTGCTCCTCACTCCAACTCCAGACTGAAAAGGGAACAAAGGGCTGGTCAAACCTGCAGGGCTGCGGGGATAAGAGCCGAGGGCCCGGCCAAGAAGGCGCCTGGGGAGCCTCCAGCTGGAGTGTGGAACCTGCACTCACACCGAGTCCCAAAGTGAGGAAGCCCTAGGTCCAGGAAGCACACATCTCGACCTCCCCCCAGACACACCCGAGGGCAAGGGCGCCACAGACAGACCAGCTCTCAAAAGCAGGCCGGGGCCCGCTGCCCAAGACCCAGAGGCCAGCGCCTAAGTGCCAATGTTGGCAAAAGGACAGAAGCCCCAGGACCCCCCAGACGCCTTCAGGGGACACCCTCTACAGCAGGACAGATGATGGAAACATAAACGGAAACAAGCATGACAAGGCAAACACCACTGTAGGAAGAAAACAGTAACGTCTGATGTATGAGGTTTGAAGAGGACCCGACTGGAGCTCTGCCTGGCGTCGTAGGAACTGGAGAGGGTCAGCCAGAGTCACAGCACGTGCAGGAGCCTTCACACCGTCCAGGAAGGGCTGACACTGCTAAGTTCAACGTGACGTCTGAGTGGGCCACCTCACGGGACATTGGGAAGCTGTCAGGTCACCATGCGGGGCCACATTTAAAGGTGACCGCTAAGAAAAGGGAAGGTTAGGCCCTAAATCCCACATCAACAAAGGAGGGGAAAAACGGGAGGAAAAAAAAGAAACAAATGTAAATGGGCTTAACTCACCTATTACCGAAAACATTCAGATGGGCTCACCAAACAGAACTATACTCTATGGTCCATTAAAAACAAACGCTTTAGGGAAACCAAGAATAAAGGTGGGTTCCCTGGTGACTCCACCAACTCTCAGAAGCCTCCCAGAGGAGCAGGGCAGAGGGGACGCTTTCTAACTGATTCTGTGAAGCCAGCTTCACCCTGACACCAAAACCAGACGAAGTCATCACAAGAAAACTGTACACCGATCTCTCTTGTGAGGACGAGATGCAGAATTGGCACAATATTAGCACGTTGAAGCCAACAGTATGTAACAATTACACAGCACGACCGAGTGGGGCTGGTCCCAGGCGCACGGCGGGGCTGGCTCTGGAAACAGTCAGTGTGATCCCCCAACAATCATGTCAACAGGCTGCACAAGAATCCAGTCTGATCACTAGATGCAGAACAACCACCTGACACCACCCAACACCCACTCATGACCAAAACTCTCAGCAAAGTGGGGAAAGAGGGGAACATCCTCAGCTTGATAAAGAACAAACCATCATGCCTGACGGGGAGAGACGTGAAGCTTCACCCTCAGGTATGCACAAGGCAGGGTGCCCCCTCCCCCTGCTCTGCGCCATACTGGAAGTGCTAGCTAAGGCGCTAAGACAGGAAGCGGAAACAGAGGTAGGGGTGGGGAGGGACTAAATGAGCTGTCTTTGACGCAGGCGTCATGGTTGCCTGCGTAAAAAATCCAAAAGAATTGACAAAAAACTGCAGGAACTGCTGAACACTCAGAGCAACGCTGCAGGGCAGGAGGTTAACATCCAAATGTAAGTTACTTTCCGACACACGAGCAAGGACAAGTGGGACTTGGATTCCAAACCTAAAGGGCAGATGCAAACTGAAAGAAGGCACAGCTGCCATCGTGAAGTCGGATAAGGCAGCGCCCGCAGGCCACTAGGAAACAGCACTGAGCCCTGTGGGCCAGAGAACACAGCAGCTTCACAGAGCAGAGACGGAGGGCGACAGAGGATGCCGCCAGAGGCGAAACGCCCTCCGCCAACGGCCACATGGCACAGCACAAACGGAGACTGCGTCACCGGGACAGAGGCCGCATAGAAATTCCTACAAGAGAGATGACACGCTGGGCGCTACAGGACAGCGGCGGGGATGATGACCCGCCAATGAAGAAAGGAGACAACGGGCCCTACACGGTGTTTTCCACAAACGAGTTCCCAGCGAGCGGTGGGTGGCACAGTGACCCGTGAAGGGCACGCGTGTGCAGTGACAGCAGAGAACCTGGCTGACACTCGTGGCACCACGCCCCTACCGGTGCCAGGTGAGTCTTCAGAGGCTGCGGGGAGGGTGTCTGTCCTCCAGCCTAGCCCCCAGCCCGGTGCCCCACCAACCCCACCGACCCGCTGGGTTTGGCCGTCCTCCAGGCCCATAGATCCTGGCACCTCCGGTCGCCTCCTCCCAGACTCGAGCCCACTCGAGGGCACCGGCTGCTCCTACCCACCCACCTACCGAGTGAGGCGGCATCGGACTGGAGGACCCCAGGGGCTCTGTCTGCGAGGCCACGCCCGCGACTCCCACTTCTGCGCACAGCACACCAGTCACCTGGCACGGCCCTGCCGGCCCCAGCGGCCTGCACACTCACTCTCCTCGTCGACCTTCAGCTCCTCGTTACTCCTCATCTTCTCAGCAAGTCCCTTCTCGCTGTGGCCTTTGCTCGCCAAAAACTTCACCTTGTACTCGTCCCAGGACACGCGACCTGAAAAAGCAGATCACTGTGTGAGGGTGCTTATTAGTGAACGTCTGTGAAAAGGTATTTCACCTCTTTCCATGACGTGTCTGTGAAAACCCTGTGCTCCGGGGAGCTGCAGAGCAGGCCACAGGGCAGCTCCAAACGGGCCGCCAGGGCCATGGGCCCACGAGGCCCTGCAAAGCAGGGGGGCAGCACCAGCAAGGGGCCCCTCCATCCTGGCCCAGGGCCCTCAGTCAGGCGAGGCCGTACCGTCGCCATCGGGGTCCACAGCACGGAAGTGCGCCCTGCTCTCCTCCACGGCCTCCTGGAAGTGCTCGGCCGTCTTCTGCATGATCCAGCGCTGCATCTCCTTGGGGCTGATCCTCCTGTCGGCGTTCACGTCCACCCTGCGGGCGGGCGGGCGGGGGAGTGAGGCGGGCCCCGGACAGACGCCCAGGCAGTGGTGCAGCTGCCAACAAACCATCGTGCCTGATGGGGACATGCTCCCCGGTGGGGCTGGCGGGGTGGTCAGGGCACGTGAGAGGTTTGCCCGCTGCGCAGCGTCACCATGGGAAGGTGAATGGGCTCTCCCCACCTGGTGCACAACAGACGGCAGCATCAACCCAAGTCCGGGGACACGGACCCAGGGCATCCCCGTAACAGGCCTAGAGGTAAGACACCAGAGCGAAGCCATGTCTGCTTGTGTACATACAGACGGCAGACAGAGAACGGCTGAGGTGCCTGTGTGTGTCGCACGGGTACACAGGTTAGCAAGGCTCATGTGTGTGCACCGGCTGTTGTGCACAAATGTATACAGGCTGGCACACACGTGCCACGCACAAGGCCCACAGCTCTGTCCACTGAGAGGACTACAGCGGTGACACTGGAAGCAGTGCACACACCCAGTCCCGGGTCCTAGGCTCTAAATGCCCTTCTCCAGCAGAAGAAACCACGGCTTCTGGGAGAAATGGGAGCAGCACCAGAGGAAGCTGGAGCGCTTGACAAGTGGGGGGGTGGGGGGGACACATCTCAAGGACACAGCAGCCAATGCACAGGTTTCCTGACGGCCAAGGCTGGGGCAAAGTGACGTCGTGCTGCTCACGACCAGAGTCTCCGACACACCCAGATCCACATGGACAAACGGCGGCAATTGAGCAGTCACCATGTGGGGAGAGACACCCCCTGACACAATCCCCCTAGGACAGTGGGCCTCCGGGAGAGCTACCTCAGTGACTGACTGCCCAAGAAGACAGGAGGGACAGGCCAGGAGCAGCTGTACAGAGGAGACCCCAGGGACACCACCTGAACCAGGTGGCCCAGGTGCCCATCCTGTGACGTCAAGCGAACTCAGGAGCCCCCACAGGATGTGACGAGAGGGCGGCCTCACTTCTGGGTGCTCGCTCCCAAAAGCCACCACCTCAGTGTAACCCCGAGCGCACACGTCAGACAAGTCCCTGATGACGGCACCGCACTCAATGCCTGAGCAGTCCCCTGCAAAGAGTCAAGGCCACGAAAGACGGGCACCTGAGACACCGTCACATCCCGGGGGACGAGGGAGACGTGACAGTAACACAGCATGCGACCCTGGATGGGGTCCCAGGGCAGAAAGAGGGCACAGGAAAAGTGGGAAACCTGAAGTCGGCGTGGTGGCAGTAACGTCACACTGCTACTGCACGTGTGCCACGGGACGCGGCTGTCGCTGTTAGGGAGAGAGGCTGTCTTTGCAGCTTTTCTATGAACACAGCACCATTCGAAAATAGGAAGCTTCCTTAAGAAATACCATGACAACACCACTTTCATTTGTTCAAAACCAGGTCCTGAGGCCGCCAGTGCCTCTCTGCCGGGCGGGGGACAAGTGAGGCTGTGCAGCCATGACCCCACGTGCGCCAGGCCGACAGCAGCGCTTGTGAAGGCTGTGCAGGAAGAAGGCACCGCTGAGCGAAGAGGAGAGGACAAATTAGGGGCTCCCTAATCGCAAGCCTGTTGGACATGGATGCACAGCAAGGGTGTGACAACAGACAGCCGAGCGCAGAGACAGCTGAGAAGCCGCAGGCTGGCCGTGGGCACCTCCCCTCGGGGGCGTCACAGCCTTCATGGTCTGGTTTCCTACATTTCCAGGTGAGCTGACCTGGGCCTCTGAACCCCAATCCCTGCCCCCAAAGCGGCTGCAGTGGCGGCCCCATCACTGCCCCGCTCTGAGCACTCTCGGCCTGGATGGCGATGGCTCTGTGCAGCGTGCACACAGCCCGCAGATTCCCGGGTCAGCAAGGCCTGTGAGCACGTGCAGAGGTGGGGTGGGTGGGGCGTGGAGCCCGGCCCCCAGGTATACAGACATCTGCAGGCTGGGTCCTCGGGGCCCCCTCGGTGTGAATCCAGGTGAGGCCCCCACAGGTCCGGGCCTTGCTGCTGAACCCATTCCGTCTGTCTCATTTCTGGCTCCATGTTTGGCATCATGACCCCACCCTATTCCAACCGCGCAGGACTGACCCTGAATGTCAGATCGTGGGCCTGTCAGGAAAGCAGAAAAGCAACCGGGACCCTGTCGGGGAGGGTTTACTCCAAGCCTGTCTGCATGCCCGATGCAGAGAAGGGCGTGGGGGCTGCCGATGGCCTCTGCTCCTGACTCGGCCCCTTGTTCCTTCCTCCTTCGGAGCTCGAGTATCACCCCTGCTCCTGGCGCACCAGTCGGCTCCGTGCGTCTGGCGTGACATGAAGCCTTCCCAACACCTATGGTCACTGCTTCCTGCTAGGTCTCATCTAACTGGTATTGTGACACTGGCATGAGGCCACCACGCCACCACAGCCCCACGCAGTGCAGGCGGTGCTGCCTCAGTCCATCCTATAGCCATTCAGCCGTAAGGTTCTGGGGACAGCCCGGCAGCCCCACAACCTGGCCCTCTGACCCCTCCTGACCCAGGGTGCTGCTCACGCTGCATATCCCTCAGCCTGACCCGCACAAACTTTCAGCCAAGAGCGCGTGTCACAGCACCTTCCTCCACGCAAGTCACTGAGTGGGCCCCTTGTCACCCACCTCCCACACCGTGCGATGCCAGGCCTGGCCCAACCAGGCAGCAGATGCCGGGCGCCCGCACACACCCGCAGCCCGCCGGGCGCCTACTTGGAGAAGATGACCATGAGCTTCCTCCTGCTCTTCCGAGGCTCTGCATCCTCCTCGAAGCCGTCCGTGTCCTTCCCCAGGAAGACCTCCTGGTGGAAGCCCTTGTTGAGGTGCCCATCCATCTCTAGCTTCACCCCGTTCAGGTGGTCTGGGGGCAGGATCTCGTTCTCCTCCCTGAGGCCTGCTCTCTCCCGGGCAGACGAGTGGTTGGCAGGCCGGGCAGACGCATCCATCAGAAGAATGACCCCCAGGAGCCAGAGGCAGCACGGAGCCTGCCTGGACGCCATGGCCACCTGGGTCCAGATTGCGGGATGGCCTTCAAGTGTGGCCGGGAGCTGGGGAAAGGGGAGAGGCTGGTGAGGCGGTGGGGCAGGGATGCCTTCAGAGCCTGCCTGCCGCCAGGACACTGCAGGAGGTCGTGTTCCCAGCATAGCTGCAGGCCAACAGCCCAAGGCTGCCAGACAAGCAGTCAATAGTCACGAGAGGACACTGAGCCACTGCTAGACGGAGCCTAGCCAACACTTCCCTACAGACACGTTTACTTTGTGATATAGAACAGAGTCCTCGGTTTCCAGGACCCACGTGACCCACGGCATTAGTGCCCTTTTCAATGTTACTGCGTCTCCAGCTCCCATCCTCCTACTCGGACAAACTCGCCCCTTCTCAGTGTCCACAGCAGCCTTCCCAGCACCGTCTGTCTCCATTCCTCCCGGCACTGAGGTTGAGCCCAGTCCTGACAGCCCACTCTCCAGATCCCATGGCAGCCCACTCTCCAGATCCCAACTCAGCTCTTGTGGGTTCAGTAACCTTGGCTAAGCCACCTGACCTCCCGGGCCTCAGTTTCCCCCTATGAAACAGGAAGCCCCCCTTCCCCACCCCAAGGCTCTGTGAGGACTGAGCCTGGTGCCAGCAAATACCCAGACCCACCTGGCAGGACACCAGCCCCTTCCCCCCTTCCTATCTGGATGACCCTGTGCATGTTCATACACACACGCAGAGACACAGCACATGCACACACAGGCACACATGCAGGCGCACACATACATGTATGCACATGGGTGCACACACATAAATACAAGCACATGCACACAAATCTATACACACACAAATGCATGGACACACATAAGCACAAGTAGTACACACCGGTACATACATGCACGCACATGTGCACCACACATAAGGTACATGTGCACACACACATCCTTGCTCACGTTCACACAGGACACCAAGAAGGCCAGAGCACCCAGAGGTCTGTCATCAGGGACTGGCAGCAAAGGAACAAGATCACTGTCGTGCGGGGCGGCCTGCGGGGTCTCAGCTCCCGCTCCCCACATAAGAACGCAGGACACGGTGAGGCCAAAGAGGAACACCCACGGACCCACAGATGGGGAGTCACACCACTATAGTCTCGCTGGCGGCTGGGTTGGAGACACAGGAAGCAGGAGCCACACGATCTGCAACCTGCCGTCCGCTTCTCTGCCAACCAGTCAACCCCACTTGCTAGCTGCAATCCGCGCTTGCCAGCCCCGCCACCACCTCCTTGCTAGGCCCCATTCGCTGCTAGCGTAGCCACAGCAGTTATATTAGTGGCCAATGGCTCACTGGTTACAGCTGACGGCCAACTAGCCACAGCTGATGGCCATGCAATCACAGTTGATGGCCATTTACTACCTGAGCCAGCAGCTTTCCACGTGAGCCCGAGAGCCTGGAAACTGCACTCCTGGCTCTGTCCCCACAGCCACCCTTCCATCAACATCACCAGGTGAGGGAGCCCACGGCCCAGAGGTGCTCACACCAGGCACTCAGCCATCCCAGTCTTCCATCCACACCGGCCCTTCCACCTGGGCTCCTCCAGGGCTCGTCACCCTTCCCTCTGAGCCGGGAATGGCACCCAGCTGCCTCCCAACTCCTCACACACACCTTCACATTTCACATAACCCAGTGGGAACTCCAGCTCCTTCCTGCCCCTTGGCCTGTTCCTCAGTCTGTCCACCCGGCAAACACCAGCTGGTCCTTCCAGGTGCAGCTGAGGCCCCCACGTCCTCTGGCGGTCTTTACAGGGAGCAGCAGCAGACAGGAGCCCACCGGCACCTGGCTCCCGGGGATGGTGGCCCTGGGCACACCCACCCCAGGCCTGAGTGCCCTCTGCAGCCAAGCTGGAGCATGAGGGCTTCAGCAACCATGGTGCAGTCCACCAGGCAAAGCACTGTCACCACACCACAGCCTAAGGGCGCAGGGGACGGGCCAGCTGCTCCCCCAGCAGGTCTGGCGTGCTGGCGGATGCCACCACTTGCCTTCTGGATGCCTCCTTCCCACCCCACCTGCTCTTGACTGAGCCCGACAGGCTGACTCCTTCACGTTAGTCTTCTGGGTCTAAGCGCCATCGGGCCCTTCAACAAGGTCTTGTTCCCTCGATGGTTACGTCCCTGTGCGGGAGCAACTCTTACAGGATGACCGTACATCCCTCCTTTCAGGTCTGTGGGGGCCTGTGTCCTCCTCACACACACTAGAGCCCACCACCTGCCCCGCTGTGCTATGGGGACTGTCCCCTGAGCCACATTTACTGCAACTCCTCGTTGTCACTCACCAAGGGCACGGACTGTATCTTTCTCAGCTTCAGTGTCCCAGCACCTAACACACACACGACCCGCACACAGTAGGCACTCAGGGCGCCTGAGTGAATAAATACAGGGGGCTCTGCTACACCACAATACGTGTGTTCCCGGCAATGTCAGCATCCTGCAAAAGCACACACTAAACACTGAAGGACAGGTGACTCAAAACCTATAGCCGGAGTGGGAAGAAACCAGACAGGGGTGTCCCCCGTGAGCAGCTCTGCGGAGGGTGGGGCAGGAGAAGTGAGTGCGATGCCAGTGGGGCTAGGGTTCAGGGGGGTTCAGGAGGGTCGAGGGGAAGCACAGCCAGCAGTCACAGAGGAAGGGGACCCGGACTGACAGATGGACAGAGGGCTCACGCCTGTTTTCTTTCTCAAGGCAGAGGGTGTGTTCCTTTCCCACTGGGGTGTAATTCTATTCCTGACATCCCAGCTCTCTTGGCCAGGAAGGGCTGTGCAAATCAAGACCGCTTGCCCCTGGCGTTCCCGTCACCCCACTGACTGTAGCCATGAAAACACACGTCGTGTTCAAACGGACTGTACTTTCTCCTTGAAACAACAAAGTCCATTCTTGAGTCGACTTATCTTGATGGAGACTACACGGAATGTAATTCACATGGTGCTCTGCACAAAAAGTAACCCCCAAATAACTGCACAGCCATCGGGGGTCAGTGAAAGCTCCTCCCCTCCGTTCACAGGCGTCGTCTTGGCAAAGCACAAAACGGCTGCAAAGGCCGGTCACCTGCGCACTTCCTCGTTCTCCGCCTGCCCGCGTCGGGTCCCGGGACGCGGCCCACGCAGCCGGGATGCCACCCCGGGATCCGGCTCAAGGGGGAACCATAGCCCTGGACCATCCCTGGGCGTCCGTCCTCGGGAAACTAATTTCCTGTCGCCCGAAACGCAACCGCTTATTCTAAAAGCTGTTACCGGCTCGAGTCTCGCTACCGGTGTGGGTCTCGACCGCCGCCGACCGAACCCGGAGCCGCGGCAAAGCTTCACCGAATCCTACCAGTTAGGGGTCACGGCCCACCTTTCGCAGACGAGGACGGTGAGGTCTCCCCGCGGTGAACGCGGGGTCCACCGTCTCCCGTGACCGCGCGCCGCTCGGGCCGTTTACCCGACGTCCGCGGGCCCGACCAGCGGGGTCCATGGCCCGAGGGAGCGCTCCGGGCTGCCCTGGAGCCGCGTCCGCTTCCGCGACCCCTCCGCACGCCCCGCACGGGCCCTCACTCACCGCACGGTACCCGCCGCGCGCGGTCGTGCGCTGTGACGCTTCCGACCGACCTCGGCTAGGCCGCGGCCATCTTTCTTCCGGGAAGAGGCGGGCCTCGGGGGTGGGGCGGGCGGGCGCGACCTCCGCGCGAAGACGCCGGTGCTGCCATCTTCCCTGCGGGCGGAAGCGGCCGCGCGCCCTCCCGGGGCGACCAATGAGAAGGGCGCGCGGGGCCACGTGACGGGCTGCCCCGGCCGGCCCGCAGCTTCGCGGCCGGTGGACGTCTGGTCGTCCGTGCGCTCGCAGGGCGGCCTGCGCGCCATGAAGCTGCCGCGGCGTGCGTGGCGGCACCGGACGGCGCTGGGACTGGGCGGTCTGGCGCTGTGCGTCGCCGCGCTGCTCTACCTGGCGCGCTGCACGGCCGACGGCCCCCGCCCCCTGCCCGGCCCCGGCCCCGGGCCCCCGCCCGCTGGGCCCCCGCGCGCTGCCGCCTTCCTGGCCGTGCTGGTGGCCAGCGCGCCGCGGGCAGCCGAGCGGCGCAGCGTGGTCCGCGGCACGTGGCTGTCGGCGGCGCGACGCGGCGGCCCGGGGGACGTGTGGGCGCGCTTCGCGGTGGGGACGGGAGGCCTGGGCGCTGAGGAGCGGCGCGCCCTTGAGCGCGAGCAGGCGCGGCACGGGGATCTGCTCCTGCTGCCCGCGCTGCGCGACGCTTACGAGAACCTCACTGCCAAGGTGCTGGCCATGCTGGCCTGGCTCGACGAGCACGTGGACTTCGAGTTCGTGCTCAAGGCGGACGACGACTCTTTCGCACGGCTGGACGCTCTGCTGGCGGATCTGCGCGCCCGCGACCCCACGCACCGCCGCCGCCTCTACTGGGGCTTCTTCTCGGGCCGCGGCCGCGTCAAGCCCGGGGGCCGCTGGCGCGAGGCCGCCTGGCAGCTCTGCGACTACTACTTGCCCTACGCGCTGGGCGGCGGCTACGTGCTCTCAGCGGACCTAGTGCACTACTTGCGCCTCAGCCGCGAGTACCTGCGCGCGTGGCACAGTGAGGACGTGTCGCTGGGCGCCTGGCTGGCGCCCGTGGACGTGCAGCGCGAGCATGACCCGCGCTTCGACACCGAGTACAAGTCCCGCGGATGCAGCAACCAGTACCTCGTGACACACAAGCAAAGCCTGGAGGACATGCTGGAGAAGCACCAGACGCTGACGCGTGAAGGCCGCCTGTGCAAGCAGGAGGTGCAGCTGCGCCTCTCCTACGTCTACGACTGGTCCGCGCCGCCTTCACAGTGCTGTCAGAGGAAGGAGGGCGTCCCCTGAGCCCTGCTGCCACTGCCACACCTGGGGTAGCGGGCGCGCCAGGGATGTGGGGTTCCCAGCCCAGCTGCAGCTGCCCTACAGAGTGTTGGTGCTAAAGGAGACCCCAAGCTAGACGCCTCAGGAGGTGGCAGTTGCAGCGAGTCTTTCTGGAACCCCCACTGGCCTTACACTGGGGAAGCTGACAGCTCTGGCCAGTTGTCCAGCCCTCGGGAGGAATCTAGTTTATACAGTGACTGGTGGGGCTTTTGGTCCAATGCCAGGTGGCAGTGGACAAGTAGGTCCCAGCTCCGGTCTGGGCCATACACACCATGTTGCCCAAGAACATTGTGTTCTCGGACTGGCAGACCATGGGGCTTGCTAAGGTGACGCATCACATCCAGGTAAATGTGTCCTGCCCCTGGATTTCAGCTGCATTTTCCTGGACTGCAGAGGTACCCAGCTGGGGGTGTGACAACGGACAGAACCTTCCAGATGTGCAGGGGCTTGCAGCCCCACCCCATGCCTGTCCTCTTCCAAGGCAGGAACCAGGAGCCAGAGGCCAGAGCTGATGGGCACTTGCAGAACCTGACTCCAAAGAGAGTCCAGCTTGTTCTGGGTGGGGACTCTGTCGCGTCCTGCATCCGCTGTGTTAACCGTCCATCTAGGAAGTCATTGCCCCCAGAGCTGCACTGCTGTGAATGGACCGCAGGCCGTTGCCAGTTGCAGCCCAACCCAGCAGCTTCTATCAAAACGGCTGCTGCTCTGTACGCTTAGCTTTCCTTCCTCTGTGTCTCCCTTGTTGGTGTCATTTATCATCTGTAAGCCTAAGGGCGAACTTCATTTTATGTGAATTAGCTTCCATGGTGTTTTGGTGTGTGTGTCTCCCTAGAGTGAATTCGTGGTAAATGTAATTCAGGGCCTGCCTGTCATTTATTTATAAACATTGTAAATTTGTATAGATAAGAGTTTCAGCTGGGAGTGTGTGGGGTCTTGGTATTTTTTAAATTATTTGAGACTTTCTATCAGAACTTGGAATTCCTGGATTAATCTGTTTTTACAGCTTGAGTTGTGGATCCGTTGCTGCATGTGTGTTTAAACACGGAAGAATTTTAAAACTGTCCATTTTTCTTTTCAGTTTACACATAAGTCAGTCCCATTGTCTCCCTTCTGTAAAGACTTTCCTTTTAAGGCTTCCTCGCTGCCTCACGGGCAAGTGCTTCTCACGCACGCATCTGTTATCTTAGACTCTGGGCCCAAGTTCCAGGAATCTGAACCCTTGGAAGCGCTGATGAGGTTTCCCAAATCCTGTCTTAAGAAAACAGGCTTTGCTGGCCGGCATGTCCTTGTGCCGGGGACGAATGTGACGTGCCCGGCAGATGATCGGCTCTCACACTCCAGCACAGCCTCAGGAGACCAGGGTTTCCTTTTTCCCGTTAAGTGTGAACGGGGCGCTGTGCTCAATGAAGGCGCTGTCCGTGAGCCCTGCCCAGCCCGGCAGCGCGTGGCCGCCATGCATTTCTGTCCAGGGCCCCGCTGGGCTGCCGCCGCGTCTGGGCCACCATGGGCCCTGTGAAGGGGACACAGATCTCTGCCTCACCTCTTCATTGCCGTTTTACGTTCTCAGGCCCCGGGTTTAAGAGCAGGTGTCTGTCAGCCCACCCGCCATGGCCTGTCCCGCAGATGGAGTGACGTCACAGACGGTTGTTTCTCTCGGTCTGGAGGCTGGAGTCTGAAACCAGGGAGCCCACAGGGCAGGTGTTGGTGAGGTGTCTCCCTGGTGTGCTGATGCCGTGTTCTCATGGCCCTTACGGCCAGGAGGGAGCCAGAACAAGCTCTCTGGTGTCTCTTCTAGGGGCACTAATCCCATGGGGGCACCCCCGTGACCTCATCTCCCCCAGTCACCCCCAAAAGCCCCACCAACTAACACCATCACACTGGGGGTTGGGGCTTCAACCTGAATTTGGGGAGGCACAATTAGTCCGTAGCAGCAGGTTGTGGTTATTTTTGTTTAAAGGAAGAAGGATGTGCAGATCTTGGGGTCTCAGGCTGGGGGGTGGGGGTGGGGGTCGTGTGGTTAGTGTCCTGAATGTGAGTCTGCCTCCTTCAGAAAGTGGAGTCTGGACCAGAGAGGCCCCAAGGCTCCACCCACTTCTGATTACAAGGTGAGTGTGAACTGATGAACCACCTTGAGCCAGGACTGACGGCCCCTGCATACACCTTAGTCACAGGGTGAGGATCCAGCTTTGGGGACGCCAGGGTGAGCAGAATGGGGCCCTGCCCCCCAGTGGGACGCTGGCAGCAGTAGAACCCGATTTCTGACAGCCATTGTCAACTGGGCTGTCCTGTTGGAACCTTGGGTCACCGGTTCAGTGGTGTGTACATGCTTCCCATCTTTCAGGCGAGGATGAACCGGAAGGACTTGCTGAGGTCCACGCCGCCAGTGGCACAGCCGAGACTCAAGTCACAGGTTCCTGGCCAGCACCACCCAGGCCTGCATAGCGTGGACCTCACGGAAAGCACAGTGCCAGTGTCCAAGATGCCTGCTAGCACATCTGTACGTTCAGGCACGTGTTTTCAGGGGGACCTGAGCTATAGCATTCAGCTGACCCACGTATTCATCAAGATTTGACTTGCAAAACTGGAAATTAACAGGTTGTTTCAAACCAGCACAGCCCACGGGCTGACCATGCCCATCCACACCGCTGTTGATGTGATGTCAGGATTCAGCTGGAGCTCATGGCTGGCGACCTCTTCCTAAAGTGACCCATGGACACCCCATATCTGTGGTCCTAATGGAGTCCATGTCATCTGGACCTGTGTGTGCTGTGGACCAGGGTCCCAGGACAGAGCAGGCCTTCTGGAGATGGAGAAATCAGACTATCGAACCAGACTTTTTGGGGGAATTTAGGGTACAGGGCAACTAAGTCTTCCAGCCAAACTCCATCGCTCCCAAACAGGTGGCAGAGCTCACCCTTGCCGGCATCCAGGGGAGGTGGCTAGGGAGCTTGGCAGCCGGAGGGGGGCCCAAGGTTGGGGTGCCAGCCGGCAGTCACTCCTGGTAATGGCCCAGCGATGTGCACTGTCACCCCAGTGATGTGCATTGTCCCGCGAAGGGAAGAGGAAGCTGAAGAGACCGAGAGCCTCGGCCCAGTTCCCAGAGCCAGAAAGCCGGGAAACTTCCAACACCTGCAGGAGCCAACATGGATCTGCTATGAATTGACCAAGCAGAACAGGTCACGTGCTGCCTGCTCCCGTTTCTGCGATATTCTTGGGTGATGAAGGTGGAGATGGGGACAGATTCGTGCTGCCAGGGCTGTGGTGGGAGGCGAGTGTTTCTGAATGTTGACCTGGTTGACATTACCCTTTGGTTTTGCCAACTCCACCATCAGAATGGGTGAGGGGCACCCGGGACTGCCCTGCATCGTTTCTCACAGTGGCCTGGGCGTCCACGATTACCTTGAAATTGAAACAGAGTATGTAGCACATTGCCAATTCTAATAAAGCTGGGAGACTGGGAAGGCCGTGTCCCCAGGATGGCCAGGCACTAGGAGCGCGTGGTCCTGCAGTTGGGATGTGGGGTGCAGTGAACACAGCACCCATAGCTGGGCCCACAGGGTGGGTGCTGCTCCCCGCTGGCTGCCTGTCACCTGAGACTTTTCCTAGCCCCTCCAGACCCGCAAAGCCTGGGTTCACCAAGTGTGGCAGACTTGGCAATACCCGAGAAGGGTGGTGGGGGCTTGGGGGTGCGCTGTGGGGGTTTGCCCAGGACACACCTGCCAGAGGAAGCATGTTTTGGGAAGGACTGAAGGCTTGAGGCTGAGCCCCCAGAAGGCATGCCCTGCCCACGGCACTGGTGGCTTCCAGGCCTTCCCAGGGCCTGCACATGCCCACCCCTTGTTCCTGTGCACACGGCTGGCTCCTGGTCACCCTGACAGAGCACTGTGGCAGGGCTCTGTCCCACAGTGTTGCTGTATGTATTAGGTTTAGTCAGTAAGCTCGGGGTGCAGGACGGTCCCCAGCATCCTTGTGCACAGGATAAAAGCAGAAAGGATCAGAGGCAAAAACCCGTCCAGTCTGAGCTGCAGTCTGGGGTCTGGCTCTCTGAGTACCGAGCTGTGCCCACAACACCCTCTGGGTCCAGGGAAGGACCATCAAGCAGCCCCCAAGCTGTTGCTCCGCACTTGGCCTGGTGCTTGGAGCAGGGGGGTGAGCAGAGCGCCCAGGGGCCTGCAGCCACTGCCCTCGGCCCTCCGCCTGTCCCCCCGTCACCTCTCCAGCCTGTGGCCCCTCTCCCCTGCTCCTGTCTGCAGCATCCACCGCTCTCCACACCAGGCTCCTGCCAGCCATCTCCTGCATGTCCCCTGCTCAGGCATCCACCGTCCCTGGTTCATTTGAACGTCACCTCCTCGGGGAGGTCCATTCAGACCACCTACTAATCACAAGGCCCCAGGAGCCCCTCACCTGTCCACCTGCTGAGTCTGTTCTGAAGTCATCAAGGCTCAGCTCTGGACCAGCCCTGGGTCGCTCTGGACGGGTCTAGCGGCTGCCCTGGTTGCAGCCTGAGGATGCAAAGTGCTAGTTGTGTCTGGGTCCCCTCAGACCTTCACTGAGGTCTTCATCTGTCCCCCCACCTGGTCGTGCCTGCACTTGGCTGTTGTCATGGTTCCAAGGGCCCTGGGTTGAATTGCATCCCCCAAAAGTATGTTCAAGACTTGACCCCCAGTACCCGTGAATGTGGCCTTATTTGGAAGTAGGGCCTTTGCAGACGTCATTTAAAGTAAGATGAGGGCCTTAGAGTGGTCCCCACTCCAACATGCCTAGTGTCCTTACAAGAAGAGGAGACAGGACTGCAGGGGTGACAGCCATGTGATAGCAGGCCATGCAGCTGGGAGAGGGGGCGGGTTCTACCCAGAGTCCTGGAGGGAGCGCAGCTGTCAGCCTCCGGCCTCCAGAGATGGCGAGAACAAATTTCTTCTGCTCTCAGGAGCCCTGTCTGCACCTGGTTTCCTCCAGCAGCCCCAGGGCGCCAGTGCAGCCCCCATGTCCCTTGTCTTGTGCCTCCCAGCTGGCTGGGGCCCATGTCTCCACTTCCTGGGGCTCAGCACAGACCTGTGCAGCCTGGGCTGGGGGGACACGGCCCTGTCATGGCCACATGCCCAGGCATCCTACAGCCTTCAGAAGCTGGTCCCTGGGCTGCCTGGCTCCATCCGCAGGCCTGGCCCATGCCCCTTTTGACTGGCTCACCGCCCAGAACCCAACGGGTCTGTTGGGGCAGCCTGGGCACCCTATCCACGTTGTAAGACTGCTGATTCGCCGTCCGGGACCCCAGGGAGCCGCCCATGGCAGCTGTCCACAGGCCTAAAGCGGGCCAGGTGCCCCCGCTCTCGGGGCCCCCAGAAGAACCGCGGAGAGCCATGCAGGGTTGGGGGAGAGCAGTGAAAATGGAGTGATGTCTCCTTTGCTCCTTGGTGCCTGCACTCTGGGTCTGGGCTCTTGAATTGTGTTTCCCCCTAATCTGGGTTGACTGACATCCACGTGAGTCCAGGGAGCAGGTGAAAGGCCCTTGTGTGTGACCATCGCCCAGGCTGGGCCTTGGAGCAAACATGGGCTCTTTAAGGGTGTCAGTCCAAACTCCTGTGGGTCTCCTTGTCCTGAGACCCTGAGACCCTCCACTCCTGGGTCTCCCCTGGTGGGGGGTCACCTCCCAATCCCCAGGAAGGACCCTCCCCACAGCCTTGGGAGCTGGAACAGGTCCCTTCACCCATCACGTGGCCCCTGTGGCCACCCACCCCCCTTTCTTTGAGGCCAGGGTGTGCTCACACCCTCAGTTCTCTTCCCTGGGGAAGTGCTTACCAACCCAGGCCCCCACACTCCCCACTGGCCCCCAGTTAGTTCCCAGCCTCTCCTAACCCCGACACTGGCTGTGGCTGGTGCTGTGGGCCCCCCACCGCTGCCCATTGCCCTCGCTTCAGATCCTCACACCAGACGCCCATGGGGAGCCGGCCTCTCCCCTCTGCCTCCTGGCCAGCCACAGTGACCAGCGAGACCTGCAGCGTGGCCTCGGAAGGCGTCCCACGGCCTGTAGCTGGAGCTCTGCCCATGGCCTGTTCTGGCGGGAGTCACAGAGGAGGCCCACGGCCGCAGTGGAGGAGCGGGAGCTGTGCTGCTCACAGATGCTGCACACCCCACTCACTGACCGTCCCCTTGATCCACATGGCAAACAAGTGACTCAGGAAAGATCAGCAGCTCCTGTGAGGTAAGGGCAGGGCGCCTGGGACCCTTAGACCCGGGCCAGGGGGACCTGTTCTGGGAGGTCCCAGAGATTTGGGAACCCGCTCTGGAAGCCAGCCAGTCACCAGAAGACTGGGCACAGGTGCGGCATCAGTAGGTGACCGACGGGTGGGGTCCTGAGGAGAGTAGAGCCTCAGGGAGGGGCAGGGTTTGGCCAAGCTGACCCTGAAGACGCAGCCTGGGCAGAAACTAAAGATGGGGGTGAAGAGGCTCCTACCCCGGCCGCAGACTAGAGGCTGTACCTGGGCCATCTCGGATTGGCCACGGGGTTCCCGGACAGTGGTGAGGGTCAAGGTTCTCTACAGAGGGGTGTCCAATTGAACCTGGAGGTAAAAGCTACCCCGCCCTGGGAAGGGGGTTCTGTAGCTGTTGGGCAGCCTGGACGGTGGGGGTATGGGTGTCAGCAAGGGGCAGCTGCTGGTCTGGCCACTCGGTGAACAGTCCCCTGTACCCACGTACACAGGTGGTGCTCAGGTTGCTGTACTTTTCCTACACGTGGCCCAGGGCTCCTGCCCCTGGCCAGCAGGGTCCACCAGGCAAGGCTCAGCTGGCATGGAGCTGGGTACATGCGAGGCTGGTGAGAAGCCAGGGCCTTCAGAAAGTGGCCCTGGGGTCCCAGACATTGTCAGCTTTGTCCTCTAAACACTGCAGGCGGCTGAACCTCCATGGCCTCCCACTGACCCGGGGCCTGACCCCGCCCGGTGACCCGAGGAGAAGGAAACCCAAGCCCTGGCCCCTCCCTCCAGTGACGTCTGAGGGTCTCAGCAGTCCAGACCCTACCCAAGGGGCCCTGGCACCCCTGCCACAGCTGCCCACCTGATTCTGACAGGGAGTGAAGTGTGGATAGCCTGAGCCACGCTCAAGCCTCACACATGTCCTGGCTCGCCAGCCCCAGAAAGATTGGGCATCATCCACAGTAAGAGCCTGGAAGTGTCTCCTGGGGTCTGGCCTCACTGTGTCCTGCTGCGAGGGCCTCAGGGATATGGGAGGGGAACTGGGAATCTGCTTCTGCAGACACTTCAGTTCAGAAATGGAGGTTTGCTTGGCCCTCTGACACCCCTTCCTGTTCACTCCTGTTCTCACTGCCACCCCCTCACACACCCAGGTTCTGACAGGACAGCTTGGAGGGGCCGCGGGCGCAGGTGGGGGTCCCTCCTGCCCTTGCCCCCACCTATGACTGTGTGTGACACACTGGCTGTTGCAAAACTGATGTTATCACACAAGGAACCCGTGAGTCACTGCCCGAGAGTGGGGCTGCACCCCAAACCCTTCTGAACAAAGGCCTTTTGTCCCCGAGCCCCCGCCCCCACCAGGCCACCCGTCAGACATGCAGGCAGGCAGACGTGCTGATGGCGGCAGCAGGCACAGGCATGGGCAGGACGTGCTTCTCACCACCTCGACCCACCCACCTCCAGGGCCTGGCTGTGTGAGACCCCAGGCTGCGCAGGCCTCAGCTCCTGGGTCCACTTAGGTAGCTGGGGCTGTAGATCCAGCACCTTGTTGACCCCAGGCAGGGCCCTGAGGCCACGCACAGCTCGGAGCCCATGAGGCGCACTGGCCAAGCTCAATTAGTGAGCGAAGGCCCCAGGACACAGTTCCCCTGCTCCCCGGCCACAGCCCAGGCCTGGCTCAGAGCTCTGTGCAGGACGGAAGCCTTGGACAAGATGATGGCTCCTGCTGACCCCAGAAGCCTCTGGCCCAAGACAGGATGCTGGAAGCCCCTCTTTGGGGGAGGACCCCTCTTCCTTGTCCTGTCACCCGGGGTTCCCCGCCTAACACCTTGAGTCCAGCTTGAGGCCCAGGGGAGCAGCACTTCCCCACCTCGGGGTCCAGCAGTTTTGTGGCTGCCAGCCCGACCATCTAGCATGGTGGGCTCATTGGCTAGCCCAAGGACCCCGACCACAACCTCTCCTGCAAGCCTCACCCCTGCTTGTCCCACCCCACAACCCCAGAGGGGACCTTGGAAGGGACCAGGCCGCCTTCTTGCTCACAGTCGGGAGCCCCCATTCTGGCCCTCCTTCCCTTGCCAGGGCGTGGGGTGAGGCCCGGCTGCCCAGCTGGCGGCTGCTCCTGGCCCCCGAGTGGACTTTCCAGCTGTCGGAGCCAGACGCCCACATTCCTGTCTGCACTCAAACCGGACAGCAGCCGAGGGCTCTCGGGGGGCAGGCTCTGACCCAACACTGAGACCCGCCCACCCCCAGCCTCCCTGGGTCACTTCGGGGCCAGAAGGGCTGGGCCGGTGCAGCCTGGCTGTAGCTGCAAGACCAGAGCTTGGGACGCACAAGGCCAAGAGCCCCCCCAGCCCCACCTGGCAGTCGGCAGGTCAGACTGAGGTTCTGGGCAATGAGGGTCAGCCCAGCAATCCTGCTGCTCTGGGGTGAGGCTCAGGTCAGGGTCAACCAGAGGCCGGCTAGCACTGTGCTGGCCACTTTGGCTCTGCCCCAGCCAGACGCTCGGGCCACCCCAAAGCCCAGATCCAAAACCAGATAGGCCAGGCCAGGAAAACAGCCCCATCCTTCAGGCCCCTCCACCCCAGGGCCGACAGCGAACCCCTTTCCCTGAGCAGCAGCAGCTCTGGCCCAGCCTGCACCCCGCCACACACACACACACACACACACACACACACACACACACACACACACACAGGACCCCTGCTCAGGCCGGGTGGACATGACTGCAGGGCCCAAGGAGCTTGTCCTACACCAGCATTGGGTCGGGCCTGGGAGATGGTACGCCTACAGCTGGGTACAGGGCAGGCCTTCGGATGCCTTGCCCTGTGCTGGTCTTTTGTCCCCCCTGGGGGCCGCTTGTGTCCTTCATGGCTGGTCTGGGCATAGGGGCTGGGGCAGCACATTCCAGGGGCCTCACAGCTCAGTGCTAATGACCTCTGATTAGGGCCAGACACGGGGAGGAAGATGAGACAGCAGGCAGGAGAGTCGGGCGCCAGGATGGGCTTTGGGGGCCCTGGCCACCTGCCCACCGTGGGCTCCGAGGGGCTGGCCTGGCCCCTCCCTCCTCTCGTCGTCTCTCGTCTCCTCATCTCTCATCTGTCTGTCGCTCTCTGCAGGGTCCTGGGCCTCGGTCTCTGGGTCTGGGTCTCCATCTCTGTCATCACAGTCCCTACAGCAGGTCTGGATAAGGAGGTGAGACCTGCCCCCCTCGCGGGCCAGGCGGGCTGGGGGACTGGCTGGTGTTGAAGGACCGTCAGGAGAGCCCCTGGATGCAGTGCGTTCCCAGGCTGAAAGGGTGTGGCTGGGTGCTGGCCACCCCCTCAGCACCCCTGCTGAGTGCCCAGAGGGGTCCCGTAAACAGGTGGTCAGCACATACTGGTGCCTACAGCCAAGCCAAGCCTGCGCTCTGGACAGTGGCCCATACAGGACCCTGTAATGGGAAGTGGGGGGCAGGGACCCATTTGTGTGCCCCTCCTCTCCCCACCTCCTCAACAGGGACTGTAGCGCAGTGCCCACGGCCCCCCCTCACAGGACGCCGAACATCCCCACTCAGGCCCGGCTGGCGCCTGCAGTTCCTGTGAAGCCAAGACCCACCTAGACTCCCCCAGCCCCTGACGCCACTCTGGGGGGACCAGGGAGAGAGGTGGGGACGGGTCAGCGGCCAAGCCTGCCACTGCGCAGACCAGCGCCTGCCCGGCACCAGGGCTCTCCTGGCTCATTACCCAGCAGGCTGCAGGGAGGGTCTCTCCTGTGGCACCCCAGGCCAGTCAGGGTCCGCAGGGAGTGGGGCTGAGTAATGGCCCTTAGGTTCCAGCCTCCACCTGCCCCATCTCCCACTCTGGCCCCCTGAGCCTGCAGCCCCTAGCCCCTGTCTTCCCCCCACCCTGCCCCCCATTTATAGGATAAGGACACCCTTTTCTGCTCAGCCTTGGAACCCAGGTCTCCAGGCACCTGCTGTGGAGCGAGCCCCACCCCCACTCTGGGGCATCTGTGGAGGGGTCAGGGGCCGGCCTCATGCTCCAGGTCCAGGCGGGGCTGCCTACCCAGGACCCAGGTGCCAACCAGAGATGGTATCTCGGCAGCTCTGCAGAGGCCCAGATGCCCCAGGACCAATTTACATTCTTTGGTCTGGGTTTGCCAGAGCCAAGATGGGGTGGGGGCAGTGTCTCCAAGTCCACAGGAACTGTGGGCAGGGCCTTGGCTTCCCCACCTGGGACAGTTTGGATCCCATCTTGGGGGTGGCAGGTTGCATGTACCTGGTGTGGCAGCTGCCAAGGGGAAGGCAGTCAGAAGCTAGGTGCCCTGCCAGCCTGGGCCTGGACACCCTTCCCCCAGCCCTGTGCATGTACGAGTCCTGCGCGGGGTCCTGCACCAGCCCCCACAGGACCCTATGAACCCGACTCGCACAGCACATGGTCTCCAGCCACCATCCTGCTCACCGACCTCTGGGGCTTTGAGCAATGCAGGCTGAACGCATCTGGGCCCCGGGCCCTGCAGTGTGCACAGGCTGCTGCCCTCCAAGGCTGGACTGGCCCTGTGCACGCAGAGGGGCGGTCCCAGGCCATGGGCCAGGCTGAGCGGGGGCCTGGATGGACATCTGCCCTGTCCTTAGGGTAAACATGGCTCCCAGCAGGGACAGGAGCTGTGGGGGCTGCACTGAAGCAGCAGAGGGCTCGGCCCACTCCCCACCCCACCCCCACTCCACCCGAGGAGCGTGTCCTGAAGCCACATGTCCCCCCGTAGCCGCACGTCCACCCCCACCCCAACTCCCACCCCCATGACAACACAGTGACCAGGCGACAGGGAGGGCTGGGGGCTTTATTGCTGTGACCACAGGTTTGACAGAGGGCAGGTCCCCGTGGCCCTCAGAGGGTCTTCATCGTAGCTCCTCTCGGCCCTGTCGGTGCCCTCACATGCTCAGGAGCAGGCCAGAGAAGCTGGAGCCGCTCTGGATGGTGAGGGCCGCCCCAGAGCCATTGTCCACGAAGACGGAGGCATACTGCCCAGCCTGCAGACACCCCACAGTGGACGTCACCACCCATAGGGCCCAGCCATCCATGGGCAGTATGTGGAGTGATGATGCCCCACCAGGTGGCACGTGCCCCAGGCTATGGGGGTCCCGGGTCCTGAGTGGCCACATGACCAGTGTCCATCCACTTGCTGGGCTGGGCAGTGTCCACGCCGAAGCTGGGAGGCCCAGGCTCCCTCCCAACCCGTCCAGCCCCTCCGGCCTCACCTGCAGCTGTAGCAGCCCCTGCACGGACACCGTGAAGACCCTGCCACTGCCGTCCAGGTCCGAGATGGTCTCCAGGGATCTGGACACAGTGCCGAGGTTGAGGGCACAGAAGATCCTTGGGCTTGGACCCCACCCCAGTGCTCAGGGCAGTCCTGTGTTTGGGGGTGCTTCTCCCCTCTCTGTGAGCAGGACGGTCCACACTCAGACACCCAGCCCCAGCACTAAGGGTAGCCCCAGGAGGGCCCACTCACGTGTGGCGATGGCACAGGGACTCGATGCAGACAAGCACCCGCACTGTGTCCCGGGCGCGTGGCCGTGACCTGCCCTGCAGTGCCCTGCGGTCTGTAGGGACAATGAGCTGCAGCAGCCTCGGGAAGGATGGAGCAGAAGCGGGGTGGGGCGGGGGGCTGCGGGTTGGGGAGATGCATGACAGGCCCCGTTCAGGCCCTCAGTGGAAACCAGGGCTGCAGCAGGAAGCACCTGGGACCTGAGATGTCGGGGCCCACCTGGGAGGCCCAGCCCCCACCCCCACATGCACCCTGACCTGGCCCCACTCACCCACGTGCAGGCTGGCTGAGAAGTGGAAGATGGCGGTCACTGGGGCTGTGAATCGGCCCGAAGCCAGGCTCAGGCCAGACCCCCGCAGGAAGGCACCCTGGGCAGTGGGCTGGAGGGATGGCAGGTGAGCAATGGGCTGTAGGGCCTGGGGGAGGCGCCTGTGACCAACAGCTCCCACCCCAAGCAGACAGGGGTAGGCAGGACAGAAGGCATGACCTGTGTGCCTGCGCCCACCGGGGCCTCTGGGCACAGGCCTCAGGGCCCAGGGGGTAGAAGAGGCCCTGAAGGCCCCCACAGTGGGGAGAGGCAGTCCTGCCGCCTGGTCACAGCAGTCCCCACCTTGCTGCAAGGTGGGGGTCTGGGCACACGGGACCCAGCCCTGACCCCTGGTGGCTGCCCCCCCAGGCCACCACTGCGTGTATGGGCTGGGTGCCCTCCGTGGTGGCTGTGGGCCTGCTCACCTGAGGGCCAACCCAGCAGGCTGCCCCCAGCAGTGCCCCAGAGACCCCGCCTCCCACACCCACTCACTGCCTGGAAGCCCTGTAGCTCCACCAGTGTCTTCTTGTCCACGAGCACCGGGCCCTTCAGCCGGCAGTGGAAGGCTTCAGCCACCAGCCGCCCACCCGTCCCCTCAGGCAGCAACGGGCCCCGCGGCCCCGAGAACCGACGCTCGGTGGCCTCTGTGGGGAAAAGGGTGGGGGCAGCAGCTTGGGGTCACCTGTAGGGCTTGGGGAGCCTCCTGAACCTCCAGGGGCAGTGGGGGCGGGCGCCTCACCTCTCAGCACCTCCTGAAACTGCCGAAGCAGGGTCTCCTGGGTGACTTCCGCACCAGGGGGTCCTGGGGGTCCAGGGGGGCCTGGGGGCCCTGGGGGGCCGGAGAGGCCTCGCTGGAGAGGCAGGAGGGTGTGAGGATCCCAGCGGGAGCCACAGCCACCCCTGCCCTGGGCTGAGACCCCGGGCTCACCAACTTCTTGTCCCGGCCTCGGCACCTCTTCTTCAAGGCCCCATCATCCGGTCTCCGGACAAAGTTCAGCCATGTCATGTGGGCGCCTGAGAACTCGGGTCCCGAGGCCTCGGGCGGCTGAAGGGCCAAGGGGTAGGGGCTAGTGTGCTGACCCAGGCCCCACTGGGGCCTCCCTGCTGCCCCCAAGGGAGAGCGGAGAAACTCAGGGCCCAGGGCACCATGGCAGTACTTGGGGCAGTCACAAGGGAGGTGACAGCAGGCCACCCTGGGGACTACAGACCAGGACCACAGGCAGGGCAACGGCTCGGGGCTTTTTGGAAGCCAGGCCTGATGTCCAGATGCATTGTTCTAGATGTCTGTTGGAGTGACCTGTCCCCTCCCACTGTGCAGTTCCCAAGAAGACAGGCACACCCATGTACACACAGGACCAGCCCGTGTCCCTCAGGGCTGGTCCTGGCTGAGGCGGGCAGTGGAGAGCATCTCAGGGAGTCCCGGAGCACTGGGCTAGGCTGGCGACAGGCAGGCACAGGTCCTGTGCTGTGCTGGCATCAGGTGTGCAAGCTGGCAGCCTCTGCACTCCGGCCAGCCCTGCTCCCCAGGCCACAGCCGGCCCGCCCCCTTGCTCTTGGAGGAAGGGCTGGGGCTGCAGAGCAGGGCTGCCTGAGAGCGTGCTCCCCTCCCCCAGCCCTCCAAGCACCCCAGCTACTACACACCAGGGAGGACCCGCCTGAGTCTGAGAAGGACATTCGTGCTCTTTAAGGGGGTGTGGGCTGGAGAGGAAGTCTGTGCTGGACTCAGACAGGAGCCCATACGACGGGCAGGAGCACAGCAAATACTGGCCTGGCTGGGCCAGAGCCACTGGCCGCTCCCAGAGAGCCGTTGCTGCAGGATAAGCTGAGGAGTCCTGGCTCAAGGTCCAGCCCTCAGCCCCAAATGCAGTGTGAGTGGAACCCCATGGCTGGCACAGCCCCCTTGCCAGGGAAGGCCAGGGCTCTTTCCCAGTGGATCAGGCAGGCCTCTGTCCTGGGGGGCTGGGATGGGTAGGTGAGCAGGGTGCCTCCCACCCCTGACCTGGGCCCTACCTAGGGAAGAGAGAGAAGTAAAAAATATGCAAAAGTCCCCTGATTTCTGACTGTTCCCCTGGCCACCACAGACCCTGGCTGCATGTGAGGGACCCAGGGGCTCCGGAGGCCCAGGTGCTTGGGTGGCATCTGGAGGAGGAACAGGGGTGCTCACTTGTGGGGAGGGCCATCCTGGGGCATGTCACAGGGCCTGGGGCACCCCCACTGAGGCCTCAACCTGGACAGAGCTTCCCCTGTCTGTCTCCAGAGGGGCAGGCCTGGGCAGGGTGGGCCAGCAGGCAGGGCAGGAAACAGTCACCAAAGAGCCCTCCCTGGGCCACAGCCCACTCTTGACTGGCTGGCGGGGCCCAAGGACTCAGTATCCTCAGCCTGCCCATCTGGAAAATGGGGCCTAGGGCTCCAGTGGGCCGCGTGGGCTGAGAGCAGCCAGGCTGGCCGCCTGGGAGACGCCCTTGGGCTGCAGGAGGCCAGGATCAAAGGCATGAGGGCTGGTGGCGGGGAAAAGGGGGGGAACCTGCCCTGGCAACCTCCATTCTCCTCCCAATCCTGCAACCCCTGGGGTCAGCTCTAAGAACCCTCATGAGATTCTCAGCCAAAGAGGGCAGAGATTTGGAACTGAGGCAAGTGTGGGAGGGTCTCAGAGGACCCAGGGCAGGCTGCAGCCAGAGGGACTCCTAGGACAGAAGCACATCCCATGCCAGAGGCCACAGGGGCTGCTGGCCACACAGCACTGGGTGATGGTGAGGACCTCCAGGAAGCACAGGATCCAAGCCACCTGCCTCTCCAACCGCGGGAGTGGTACTGCCACTCAGGTTCCCAACTGCGCAGCCACCCCTTCTAAATAAGCAATTACGGCTAATGGCACCTAAGGCTTCAGAGGGTTCAGTGTAACTGGGCTCCGAAGCCTCTCCCCTCCCCCAACTCCTCTCGGGGCAAGCGGGGGTGGGGGGGGGCAGGCGGTGTGTGTGTGTATGTGGGGGGGATCCTGTCTGCAGCGGATCCTGCCCAAAGCCCCACCCCACCAAGATGGGAATGGTGCCTGGAGAGCCCAGAAGGGCAGAGCCTGGGGGTGAGAGGATGGCGCCCTGTGAGTCCAAGCCCCCACGTGCGCCCCATCCACGTACCTTGGGGGAGCCAGACAGGCCCTCGCTGTTGGCCACTGTGGTGTTGGGGGACTCGGTGCGCTGGCCCGGCTGCCGCGGCCTTTTGGGCTCCCGCCGGGCCCCGACGCCCCCGAGGAGCACGAGGTACGGCCAGAGGAAGGCCACGGTCACAGCCCAGGCCCAGCGCATGGCGGCCGGCGGCTCCGACCTCCGCTGCAGCTCAGCCCTGCACGCAGGTGCGCCCGCGCGCGCTCATGGGGGCCACGCAGCCGGCGCTCAGAGTCCCCGCGCAGAGGCACGACCCCGGGGGACGACTGGCTGCTGCTGACGCATGTCTGCGCGGGACGAGCAGCGGCTCGACGGGCAACACCACGGGCGGAGGGCGCAGACGGCGCGAGAGACGCGCTCCTGTCCCTGCGGGTCAGGACTGTGCCGGCCTCCCCTGGCGCGTGCAGTGCCCTCGCCGACGGCGCCGCCGCCAAATAAACCCTCCCCTCCGCCCCGAAGCTGGCGGCCTCCAAGGGGGAGGGCTCACATGGACGATCCGTCAGCTGGCTCTCAGGCTGGCCCGGGGGCGTGGACGGGGGCGGGCACCCCCACTGACCAGCGTCTCCGTACTCGTGCTAAGGAGCCAAGTGGCTGCGGCGGTGCTGCACCTCCTTAGGCCCTCCCACAGGCTTTGGAAACAACACCTCTTTCAGCCCGCACCTCTTTCCAGGAGGACGACCCACCCTGGGAACCACTAACACGGATTGGCCCCGCCCCCCAGCCGAGCCCCAGCCCCTTCACGGTGATGGCCCAGGAGC
Organism: Rhinolophus sinicus; assembly: GCF_057876585.1. Lineage (NCBI taxonomy): Eukaryota > Metazoa > Chordata > Mammalia > Chiroptera > Rhinolophidae > Rhinolophus > Rhinolophus sinicus. The sequence continues at coordinate 399,257 of NC_142514.1, forward strand.
CCTCAGGGTGGGGATACTCCACCAGGGGCCCACAGCCCATCAGCCCCTTCCTATCACCCACCTCACTCAGGCTCTCCTGCACATTCCCCAGACCCCTTGGCAGGACCCCCTACCCCAGGGTCCTGGTGGTGCCTGAAAGCCTGGCAGCTGACCCACTAGGCTCCCAGCTTTGTACTGACCTTGATGGTCCTGGGTACCACTCCTGCAGCCGGCAAGGGAGGGACTGGTTGACCTCTGAGCGAGGGCTGCCCTAGAGTCCTTCTGCCCCCTCTTCTGGGGGCACAGGGCCAACCCTTATTGCCTGAGGGGCTGCCCTCACCCAGCCAGGCCTCTTGGATTCCTGCCGTCCTGAGCCAGCAGGGGGATGGGAGACGAGTCCCTGGGCCCGTCCCCTGGGAGGTCAGTGCCTGCGCCCCAGGTGGCTGTGCTGGGCCAAAAGAGCTCTTTTCCCTCACAGCCCTCTGGCCCCAGGAGAGAGACCAAAATTTCTCCCTCCAGCTGGACCTGAGCAACAGTGGGCAGGCAGGTCCCCAGGGAGAGTTGAGGTCCTTCCTTAACTCCTTCCAGGCTGCAGGAAGTAGGACGGCTGGGGCCAGTTCACGTTGACAGGCCCTGCGGACTCAGTCCCTGCACGGTGGGCACCCAGGTGGGGAACCTGAGCCTGGACCCCGGCTGCCAGCTGTCCCTTGGCTGGTATGGACCAAGGCTAAGAATGGTCAGAGCCATGGCTGGCCCCTAAAGCAGCCGCTGCTTACAGTGCAGCCTCGAGTAAGGTGGGGCGCAGTGGTCCCGGTGGACAGCACAGAAGAGCCCTGCTGACCCTCTTTCATGTCCAGACACCCCAGCCAAGCACAAGACGCCAGCCCAGGCTATGTCCATGGTCGGCTCCAGGCAGAGCTGAGCCAGAGGCAAGCTGGCGGGGCAGATTTGAGCACCCACCCAGGGGCACTCGTCCTCCATCCTGGCTCAGGCGCAAGTGGTCACCTCCAGAGACAACGCGCCTGTTCTGGTGACCGACCGCTGAGCTTGCTGTTGAAGCCTGGGTCGTGAGGAGGGCCACACTGCAGAGACCCCCTTTTTGCCCCGCCTGGCTGGAACCCTAGATGTGACCTGCGCCAAGCACCAGGTCAGGAAAGGTGGCCCAGACACTCCAAGGTGCCAGATCCCTCCTCAGAGGCTGGGCACCTGCCTTTGTCACCTGCATTCTGGTGGCCCCGTCCTTCAAGGAAGCCTGAGAATGTGCCAGTAGAGATGCTGGCATTGCACCAGCTGTGACTGGCTGCTGTGGGGACAGTGCCAACTGTGCCAGCCTCCAGCAGTCCTATGGCAGATGGCCTCTGCACCTGGACAGAGGAGCCACATGGCAATGGCAGGAGGCTGGGCCTCAAATAGTTCCAACCCCACCCAAACCTTGGGTCCTGCTCGTCCCCAGACCCCTTCCCAAGCAAGAAAGTACATGTGTCTCAGCCAGGCCATGCTCTGTGGTGACACTGCCCCCTCAAGCTTGGGGCTGGTGGGGCGGGTTCCACAGGTTCCAGTGTCCACATGACAGGTGCCCCTCCCCCCATTTCCTGAGGGTCCTTCTGGGGCCCACCTCCCCTGGGGAGCACTGGAGCCACCTGGAAAAGGACTGGAGGGAGCCTGCTAAGTTGTCCACACCTTCTTGCCACAGCTACCAACTGTGGGGGGGCTCAGGCCAGTGGTTTCTTCACCCACCCAGCCCACAACCCAGACACTGGACACCCGACTCGCTGGGGCAGGGCCGGGCCATGGAGCCATGGGCACAGCCTCAGACCAAGGCCTCTTGGCATGAAAGCCTCAGTTTCAGGCCTGGGGGACCTTTTTGGGGAGGAATGCAAGAAGTCCTTTATCCTAGACCACCCTCCACACCGAGGATTGCGTCACACGTGTCCACTGGACATCAACTTTATCTGGGGCTTTGCTCTCTTGAAGACAGATTTTGCAACCGACCTGGATGCATCCGTCCAAGGGGGGTTCTAAGGATGCCCAGTCGCCCTCCATCAGGGGCTGTGACCCCCGAGGGAGAGCAGCAAGGCCACAGTGGGGCAGCGGGCCCATTGGCCTCCAGGTAAAGACTACACAGCACCCATCTGCCCCCACTGCTGACTCTGGGCTTTAAATGCTGAACATTTAAATGCAGAACAGAAGTAACACGTTAAGTCAGCGGTGTTTGCTAGACATTCTGCCTCCCATGAGCCTCAGCAAACACTGAGTGTGTGGAGCAGACACTGGTGGCCAGCACGGCGTGGCACCACCACCAGGGTCCACTGTCGGTATCAGGACACCGCCTCTGCTGCAGACACGGCAGCCTGCCCACGGGCTAACCTGGGCGCTGGGCATAGGGCCCAGGTGGACATGCATTTATGCCAACACAGACTCAAACAGCACAAAATTTAGGAACAAAGATATAATGAAAGATTTTTTTCACAAGAGTGGATTAAATACATACAAGTGGTAAATTATAGGGCAATTTTAAATAAATTGATCAAAAAAACAGAAAAAATCAAAGATGTGAAAATGCATGGCTGCACTTCAGTTTTCCTGCTGGCCTCTGGAGTGAGGTCAGTGTCATCCGGTGGTTCTCACAGGTGAATTCAGCAAACAGACGTAGAGCGGGACGGTGTCAGCAATCCAAAACCGAGAGCCTCCTGCCGCCCACCCCTGAACTTGGCCGTGTCCTCCCAATACAGCCTTTCCCTGGTGATGCCCAGCTCCGTGTCACCTTCTAGGAAGGGCTGGCAGCTGGCACGGATCCGCTGGAAAAAGGAACACATAAGCCTACCTTGAGGATCAACCCAAGGTTTGCACCAGGTACAACGGAAGCTTCAAAGTGCACAGAAACTGCCTGTCGGATGGGGACCCCCCCTCGGGGACTGCTAGGGAGGCTCCAGCCTCCACCAGCGCAGGAGGGGGCCCCAGGAGCCTGGTGGGGAGGGGAGGCCCTGTAGGTGAGAGAGGCTGGGCGGCTCCCTGAGGAGAAGGACGACACCTTGTGGTCAGAGAGGGCAGACTCCTACCTCCGACCTCAGCAAGGCAAGGAGTGATTTCCTGGGAGCCCGCTGCTCCACTCCAGGCCAACAGGCATTAACATGCCAGAGCCGAACCCCGTCCATGGCCTTCCCTGGCCAGCCCGCCCCGGCCCCGGGCCCCACCGCCAGGGCCTCGCCCACACGGCCGAGCACAGCCCTGGGACCGGCTCCTGCCTGGCGGGTCGGAGCTCCGTGGGACTAAGAACGCACACAGAGTACTTGTGGGCATCGAGTTCTGTATTTGTAAGTGACCAAATCTAATAAAATGAAAAACGGGTTTACTAAACAGGTCCAAGAGACGATACAGGAGAGAAGCTCTAACCACAGCACGAGGCCCTCCTCCTGGACACCCGAGCTCCATGGCCCCGACAGACCCCAGACGAGAACAGGGGCTCGCGATCTCGCGGCTGCTCCAAATCCAAACCACACACTCTGGCTTTTGTTTTCCTCTTAAAGGTTTTTAAAAAGCGAACCCCCCGAGTCAGGCGGGTCCACCCTGCGCTCGGCGGCACGGCCAGCCAGTGGCAAGGCTCGGGCCAGCGTCCCCGTTGGCGACCACGTGTGCCGGCGGTGGCGTGCGGCTCACTCCTGAGCTATGCTCCTCAGCACGTACTTGACCGTGTAGGCGAAGGCCGCAAAGCCAACTATGACAAACAAGTTCGCCAGCGCGCCGCCCAGGAGTCCGTGGTGCCGGTTGGCCTGCTGCAGGCCCGCGAGGTGTGGCCCCGCCCCCGGCGCGTGCGCGTTGAGGCGCTGGAGCCCGTTCTGGCCGTGGTGCGCAGCCCTGTCGGGAACCACGTCTGGGAGCGGGAGAGCCTGGGGTCTGCTGTTGAGTTCATCCTGTGCTTTCTGTTTCTGTTTGATTTCCTACGAGAACAATAGCAAGAAACAAGGGTTGGTCTAAACAAACCCAGGGGGGTCCTGCCATCCCACCATGGAGCCCTGCGAGGTCGCAATCTCTGACACCCGCCTGCCCTCGCAGGTGGGCGCTGCTGTGACCGGTTTACAGATGTGGGGGCCAAGTGACTGGCCAGAATCACCACACCTGCACCTCGCGGGCCGGGGACAAAGCCAGGTTCCAATGACCCTGAATGGCTGTGGCCCTGACCTGCCTGTGGCCCAGCCTCCCCCGCTCCCAGCCACCAAGACCAGGGAACATTCCAGTTCCTCGCAGCAGGGCCTCCCGCCAGCTCCATGCCCTGCTGGGGACAGGCCCAGGCCCCGCTTTCCTGGACCCTAGAATGTGTGCGGGGAGAGGTGACCCTCGGTGCCCAGGGACACCGGGCACAAACATTTTCTCTTTGGAAAAAAATGGCTCTGAGAGTTTCTGACCCAGGGAAGCAAAACTGCCCGCCAACTTTCTTACCTCTGCGACGTCAGGAAACAATTCACAAAAGACTTTGTCTTTTAAATTAAACACTAAACTCTGTGCAGCCAGTTGTCTCTTCTGGGAAGAAAGAGAAGGGAAAGAGTAGCCCAATCAAAGGCTAATTCCAATTATTTAAAATTCTAAAAGCAGATTATTTTATAGTCAAGGGCTGCTGCTGTCTTCACAGCGTTGGATGCACTCGATAAGCTGGTCTTCACAACAAGCTCATTTAGTCATATAAAGACTTATTTATCTTTCCACTATCATCAGTTAATGATCATAAACCTGATTCCTACTTAAATAATAGGAAAATGACAGCCGATTAACAGGGCAGACACCCTCACAGAATGGAGGGGCTGCGGTGCTGCCCACCCTTCCCAAGGAGAATTGGGCTCCCAGGGCCCAGGGTCTCTCCAGGGGCCCCTGGGGAGTAGGGACATGGGCGGGAGCCCCCCCAACATGCAAACGATGCTCTGCACCCCTCACCGTGAAGTCTGACGTCTCTATGCTGCCCAGAGTGGGGCCCTTCTCCACCATGAAGCTCAGGAGTCCGGTCAGGATGGTAGACACGGACCAGGCCGGGTTCCACGTGTCTGGGTGGAAATCCGTGATGGAAAGACACAGCCTGCACACAAAAAAGGGACCACTCACCAGAGCACACGCTCGTCGGGACCACACTCACTCTGCAGGAGCAGTGCCAAGCCTTACCTCGTGTTGCACTTGAATCTTCCATTGGGAGTGATCATATAAATACTAGGAGGTTTGAAAGGAAACTCTCTGGGGAAAATCAGCTTTCCATGGTAATAGCCACCTGTATCCAAACAGAAAGAGCGGTGTTGTGGTCCAGCGCAGCGCCCCTGGTCCCCACCCCAGTCCCCAGCCTCCACCTCAGTGCCTACTGGCTGACCGACCCTGGAATGCACACATCTTGCTGCGGTCTCACGGGGGCTCAGGGCCACACCCTGGGAGCAGCCCCCTGCCCCCATGGCTATGCATGCCCCTCACCCAGAGCACAGCGTCAGAGAAGCTGCAAGGGCTCCTCACCACCCCTCAACCACCGGGAAGCATGTCAGCTGAGGTCACTCCTGTTCCAGATCCTCCCTCTCCCGCACCACCCACTTCGCCTTCTCCACCAAACTACACCAGCAGTGAGCAAACCTGCCACCATTTCTCCCACCTGAAAAAACAACAGGAAACAAAACTGAATCCACAGCTATCCAGTTCCTGCCGCCTGCTCCCTCATCATGCACAACCACGGGAGCCCCGTCCGTAGCTGCTATGCTCGCCTATCACCTGACAAGCCTCTTGCTGCTACCATGGTCCCTCAAACCTGACCTCGAGGTCACCAGACACCCCCACTGGGGAGTCTGACCACATGTCAGGCCTCACGACCACTCCTGACCCTGTCTCCTTGAAGACCCACTCTGCTTGGCTCCCCTTCCTGTCCTGACCACCTGCATGCACTTCTGGGGTCTCACCTGGCCTGGGGAGTACCTGATTACTGTCCAGCTGGCCCCTCCACCTGGACCACTCTCCAAACTCCAGGCCCAGATACTGACCGTCTGAGTGACACTGCCCCAAAAAAGGCCCAAGAATTCCTGCTATTTCACACAAACAGCGACTCCATCCTTAGCTGTTCAGACTAAACTCTGGGCGCCCCTGCCCCTCATCACACCTGCTCCTTCGGCAGACCCTGTTGGCCCCACGATCCAACGCTTCGGATGACCTCGCTGGCCTCACTGCTTCCATCCCCGCCCGCTTAGTTCAAGGTCCCACCAGCCTGCCCCACTCGAGGCCTCACAGCCTGGCTCTGAGGGCAGGCCCTGCGGGCTAGCTGGAAATGCAGAGCCCCAGGCCCACCCCAGACTGGCTGAGCTGAGCAGGGTGTGTGTGCACATATACAGCGAGGCTTGAGGAGTGCTGACCTGTCCTCCCCCCAGCACCCAGGAGTGGTACTGCCTCCAGGACTGGGACATACCAGTCCCCAGTCGCCATGGGGCTCTGCACCAACGCCACTCTTAGGTGAGGCCTGCCACTACCTCCCATGGCTGCAGTGCCCCAGTGGGAGGCGAACACTACCAATGGCAGACAGAGCAGTGCCCAGTCATTAAGAAAAGGCCCAATGGAAAATGCAGGAGACTCAAGTGGCGCCACCCTGTGACTCAGTGCCCATCAGGGAGGGGCCTGAAGCCAGGGCAGTGCCTGGGAACTCCGCGGAGGGTGTGGGGGTGCCGACTGGCTGAGTGTGGGCCCGCAGGGGACTCAATACACTGACCCACGGTCCAGCCTCTCCTGCACACCCAGAAACGCACACCAGCACACCAGAACCCCGCCAGACGGAAGGTCCTCAGAGGCAGGGCCCGGGCGAGGCCCCAGCGCACCCTGGGGTCCGTGCAGGAATGGGTGGAGGGGACCCTCCAGGAAGCAAATTCAAGGGGAGACAGCACGCTGCGACACACACAGGTAGCTATTTACGTCAAACCTCAGACATATGAAGATGTGCACTTCACTCTGCAGAGAGGACATTCTGGGGGAAGCCATGTTTGAGGGCAGACCTGGGAGGTGTCACCCCGAGCAGGCGGGGGTGCTGGGAGGGCGGGTCCTCACCCAGAGGTCAAAGGGCAGCTGAGTGCTCCTGAGCTAGTGGGTGTGGGAGTCCCTGTGCAGGCAGCCCCTCCCCTTCAAGTTAAGTGTCCGAGCCCCAGGCATGGCCCACCCTGGGGACGGAAGGGAGGCCTGTGCGGGCCACAGGGCCCTTCCCCCACGGAGCTGTGGTCCAATGCCCGGCAGCCACAGCCCTATCCTGCTGTCCTGCAGAAACACAAGTCTTGACCTCAGGCCCAGTGGCTCCTCCCACTCTGTTCTCTATAAAAACTATTAACTATTCTAGGTCCTTTGCCTTTCCATGTAAATTTCAGGATAAAAAGTTTAGAATAAGAAAGTTTAGAATAAGATTGTGTGTGTCTATGAAAAACTTTGTGAGGGTTTTGATTGATAAAAACCACAGCTCAGGGACCAGCCCGGTGGCTCAGGCGATTAGAGCTCCATGCACCTAACTCCGAAGGCTGCTGGTTCGATTCCCACATGGGCCAGTGGGCTCTCAACCACAAGGTTGCTGGTTAGACTCCTCGAGTCCCCGCAAGGGATGGTGGGCAGCACCCCCTGCAACTAAAATTGAACATGGCATCTTGAGTTGAGCTGCCGCTGAGCTCCTGGATGGCTCAGTTGGTTGGAATGCGTCCTCTCAACCACAAGGCTGCCAGTTAGACTCCCACAAGGGATGGTGGGCTGTGCCCCCTGCAACTAGCAACGGCAACTGGACCTGGAGCTGAGCTGCGCCCTCCACAACTAAGATTGAAAGGACAACAACTTGACTTGAAAAAAGGCCTGGAAGTACACACTGTTCCCCAATAAAGTCCTGTTCCCCTTCCCCAATAAAAACAACACAAAACAAAAAATACCCAGAGGTCAATTTAGGGAGCATTCTTTGGCAACACCTGCGTCCCAGGAAGCCACCTGGGAACTGTTGGGACCAGCGGGGCCCAGAGCAAGGACACAGCCAGATGGCCATGGACAGCGGGAAGGGTCAGACGCAGGAGCCAGAGGGCGAGGGAGGGAACAGCCCACACAGGCCCCGTCAGGCCAAGCACCTCCCCCGCCTGGCAGGTGCGGCCACTCAGAGGGGTCCCTTGGAGACCCTGTTGAGAGCAGCCAGCAGGAGTCAGCCCTGAGCTGAGGAGCAGGGGCACAGGCAGTGTGGGGAGCAGCAGGAAAGCTTCTGGTCTCTGAAGGGACTCTTCACTGGGAGGATCCGAGGGCCTGACCCAGCAGAGAAATACACAGGATGGGACAGAAAAAAACATTGAGTGACAGCGTTGGGTCTGGAAAGGGAGGCCTTATTCCCCAGGCGGGAGACAGGGCAGGCCAGCAGGGGCCGGGGGACATGGGGTGTCCTGCAGGCCCAGCCCCCGCGCACCTGCACTCGGGGCTGCCCTCCTCTCTCCCTGCCGCCTCCACCCCGTCCAGGCGCCGGGCTCATTTCTGCCAGCAACAGTCCTGGCTCGTCTTGGAGGTGGGGGTCTGTACAAAATTAATCAATGTTCACTCTGTATTTGGAAAATACTAAAACCACAAAGAACAAACATAAAAGCCAGGCACAATCAACACCACGAGGGAGAACACTGCCCATTCCTGGTCCCCATTCTTTAGTTTGTTGAAAACATCCGCATCTAACATCCGCATCTTAATACGATCTGCGCTCCCTTCTGAAGCCTGTCCTTGCACATTTCTAGGAAACCAGCCCACACAAAGCCATCTCAAGTTGGTACCCTGCTGCTGGGCATTCGGCGGCCCCCGTGTGACGGCCCCCGTGTGACGTTCTAGTGACACGCCCACCCTATAGATCTGCTCTGCACCCATGTTTCCCGGGACAGATCCTCCCAGAACAGGGACCCCAGGCCACAGGAGTCTGGTGAGGCTAGTGACACATCTGCCAAACCACCTTCGAGAGAGCTGAACCTTCCTCATTCCCAACTACCCACAACTCTCCTCTGAAGTCCGGCAGTGGCTCTCAAACTTTCTCCTCTACAGCAGGACTTTTCCAGTAAAATCTTATGCAAAACCCCCACGCACTGCTCCAGACACCTGGAGTCAGGACTGTGGCTAGACTAAAGGCACTGCCCACCTGGCCATGGCTTGCCCGGCCACGGCTACTTCTCCACCAAGGCTGACGCCTGGCTCCCCACAGGCCCAGGAGCTTGCTGACTGCTCCAAGGTCACTCTGTAAACGACACCAGACGACCGTAGGTGGCATCACCAATCTGGCGTCAGCAGCAGTTAGGAGTGAGGAGGTCCCCGCTGACCCAGGGCAGGTCCTGTGGCTTCCCAAAGCCTCAGTACCCTGCCCCACCGAGGACTGGGCATAGAGAGTGTACTCGACCCACACACCTTTCTTCCTGAGACAACACCCATGCCGGCCTGAGGAAGCAGCAGGAGAACCCAGCGTGTTTTACTGCCTATGGGCTCTGAATGCGCTGACATTACACTCGGCGGGACTCACAGATGGTCCCTGGGGCACACGAGCAAAAGCACTCTGAGCGAGCACCTCCAGGACATAGAGGAAAGCAGCATGCGGGCCAGGGAAGAACAATCTGACGAATGTACACCCACGTGAGAGGTGTGCACAGGCCAGGCCTGCTGAGGGTACAGGATCTCAGGGCAGACTTACCTTCATAAGGGGTCATCTCAGGGCCTCGGACCACATAGTGCCTGAGGGAGAGAGGAGAGTTAGCTGGCTCTGGGGGTGGGTGGCGCGCTCTCCCACCTGAGTCACTGCAGGGCCCAGCCAAAGCCAGACATTCACACACTCGATGCGCAGACTTAAGGTCAAGGTCAGTTCCTCCTGCCGCAGAGGCTTGAGTCCCCTGTCGCAGGGTCTCAGAAGCCTACCCTCTAAGTTTTCCACAAGCCCCTTTGTCACCACGAAACAATACGCAAATTAACACTCTCTAACCATTAACGTCAACTGAAAATTGAAAAAACTTTCATTTCACAAGCTGTCCTTGACATTTTGTATTTTTCAGTGTGCCCAAATACGATGCAGTAGACTAGATGGCGGGCAGCAGGTGACACGAAATGGCTGTCCCCAGCGTCGAAATCCAGGGCCCAGGAGTCCGCAAGCTGGGACAGGAGCAGCAGTGCCCATGAAACTCTCTCGCCACACCGTCAAAGGCTTCGGCTCACGTCAATGGATCCAGGCTTACGGGTTCCACACAGAAAGGCAGAGGAGGAAGCAGAAACGCCAGGCCAGACGCAACCGTGCCCTGTGATGCCCCTCCCAACAACTCTCTCCAGGGCACAATGACACCATTTTAACACGTCGGCCGATTGCCGACACCTGCGGTCTGCCGGCTGATATGATTTACTCCCAAAACATGCTGTGACCCTCTGTCAGCTGAGCAGGAACAGCCCCGCAGCCAAGCACGGACACACCCGGAACGTGGCCTTAATGTCACTGCTCCAATTCCGGTGCCAATCTGAGGTCGCTGGGAAGGGACAGTGGGCGCGTGTTCCGAGCGCCCAGCAGCGCTGGGGGCGCAGAATGAGGCCAGGCAGCACACAGGCCTTCTCTGCTCTATGGGGGCAGAGCTCACACATGGGACCTGACACTGTCTGGGGGCCGCACATGCTCAGAGTGTAGACTTCTGCAGGTGCCAGGCAGAGGTGCCCCCATGACCCGCCCCCGCTGCGGGTGCTGGGTCTCTAGCGGGCTGGGGGCGGGAGGGAGAGCATCTCTCACATGGTCCCAGGCAAGTCCTGGGAGTCTGCAGGGATGGGGGCCTTGCTGGTCTCCCTGGGCCTCTGCCCACTGCGCCTTTTCCCTTCGCTGGTTTTGCTGTCTTTTCACCGTAATAAACCTTGGCAGTGGGTCCTCCCAGCAAATCACTGAGTCTGGAGATCCCAACTCACATGAGGGAAGGGGTCCCCCACACAATAAGGATACCCCTATGACTGCTGTGGAACCCGTCCCGCCATCTGCCAACTACATCCTGGGGCCACACTTGGTTTTTGCCGGCTCGCTCACACGCCAAGGCCCACCTCACTCTGGAGCCCTCGCCCACCTATAGGCATCAGCCGTCGTCTGCAAGCCAAGGACAGTGCTCCCTGAACAGCTGTCCAACCTGCAAAATGCTTCTGTTTAACTCGGCTAAATCTCTCTCCTAAATCTCTCAGCTAAATCTTTCAAAAAACTGCAAGTACTTTTTATGATAAAAACATAAACTATGGGCCGGCCCGGTGGCTCAGGCGGTTAGAGCTCCACGCTCCTAACTCCAAAGGCTGCCAGTTCGATTTCCACATGGGCCAGTGGGCTCTCAACCAAAAGGATGCCAGTTCAACTCCTCGACTCCCGCAAGGAATGGTGGGCTGCGTCCCCTGCAACTAAGATTGAACACGGCACCTTGAGCTGAGCTGCCGCTGAGCTCCCAGATGGCTTGGTTGGTTGGAGCGCGTCCTCTCAACCACAAGGTTGCTGGTTTGACTTCCGCAAGGGATGGTGGGCAGCGCCCCCTGCAACTAGCAACGGCAAGTGGACCTGGAGCTGAGCTGCGCCCTCCACAACTACGATTAAAAGGACAACAACTTGACTTGGAAAAAATCCTGGAAGTATACACTATTTCCCACTAAAATCTTAAAAAACAAAAAAACATAAACTACCCTTTAAACAAAGAAAATTTTCTTCCTAACGTCAGCCCTGCCCGGGATTCCTCACAGAACCCCAGCAAGCCTGGTGAGGGCAGCCCCTCTGTAGCGGCCTGGAGCCCTCACCACCCTTTAACTCGTGGGAGTGTCTATGACGCCAACGTTTGTGGCACAGGTGCTCTCGTGTCAGCCAGACGGTTGCCTGGCAGTGGCCGGGCCAGTGCCCAGAGCTGGAGCACCGGGACCTGTCCGCACTGCCATGGACTGTCCAAGGCAGGGCAGCTACTTCAGTGCCAAGACGCAGAGAAGGAGAGTCCAGAATTGCAGGTTCCTCTCAACTGCTGGGAGGCCCCCCCAGACGCAGTCCTTCCCCAGGAAGGACTCGTTCCAGCCCCAGCGGGCGGGGATCAAGGACCCGTCATGTCCCTGGCCGCCGCCCATTATGAAGACAACAGAGCGTCTGCAGGCCTCACGGCTACTGACTCCTGAGTCGGCTGCAGGCACCTTTCCCAGTGGCCACCCCGCCAGGACAGCAGCGGGCTGGCACCAGGCAGTGCAGGCGTGGACTTGGACAGGGCCTTACCACTCCAGAATGTTGGACGGGAGGGGCTCAGCACAGATGTAAGGCACGGGGTCTTTTTTGATGCGCAGGTAGTCCTGCTTCAGCCGCTGGGTCGCTGTTGTGGGGGCCCTCTTACTGCTGCTGCTGCTCATCTGTTGGAAACAAACACTGACGTTCACAAGGGGCCAAAGACATGCCATCGCCACTCCTCCCGAGAGCGCCTGTGGCCGTCACCCATGCACATTTCACCCCAGCACACAGAGCTGGGGCCGTCCTGACTCACCCTCTCACTACGACCCCGCAGGCCTTGCAGGCTCTCCTCTGCCATTTGTCCTGCTGTGACCTTCACTTATGCAACATCAGGGGCAAAGATTTTCTTAAAAGGCTGATTCTAATTCCAAACAGTCCCAGGTGGAGGTACATGAAGCCTGGACCTGACTGCCTAACTCTACTTAGTAACATCGCAGCGAGGGGCTGCTCACAGCATGGAATTCAGGGTGCACCCCCAACCAGCTCCTGTCAAGGCCAGTTACCCAATTCCTGGCACATTTCCCACTGGGCACGGTGGGTGGAAGGGGCAGGGCAGCCGAGAAAGAACATCTCTCTGAGACGAGAAAGACGGGGCCCGTGAGACTCAGACCATGTGCTGGCAGAGGGGAAAGGAGACCTTCCCCTCTTCCGAGAGGAGGCGTAAGAAAGCACGCTATGCCTGGGGAACAGCACTGGGTCACTGTCAGGCACCGATGCAGTGAATGGTGACTACCATGCTGGCCGGGCAGGCAGGGCCAGGCCACCGCAGCGCTCCAGAAGGGCCTCAGGCCCGACTGAAGGCACAGCAGACCTTGGGTCTGAAAGGTCACTCTGGCGGTTCAGCACAGGATGGATGCAGCAGCATGGGACAGACGGGATGGTGCAGGACAGCACCGAAGGCTGGGGACCAGGAGTGAAGCCATGGCTCATTCAAGACGAGAGACATGGCCTGGATCGGGGGCCCTAGGACACCTCAGCTGCACTCCAGAGGCGGAGGGGGGTTGGTGGTGGGGGAGACAGGGCTCCCCACTCTCACAGGCTCCAGAACAGCTCCAAGTGCATCTGTTTTATATGCTGAGTTTCTCATAATCATTATAAGGTGCAACGGTAAGAAGGTTGTGCAGCTAAAAAGAAAGTGTGAAAGCCACGGGTGTAAAAGATGCAGAGACAGGACCCGCAGGGAGTGCAGGGTGAAGGGGAGGCAGCAGCATCCAGACCACACGGTGGCAGACTGGAGACGGGCAGTGAAGAGGGAGCCATGCCCAGGCCCCTCACCCCCACGCCTCCAGCACTCGGCCACTCAGTGTGCCCCAGCACAGGACGGCAGTGGCCAGGCTCTCCACCGCACCCCTGTCTGTACAAACAGGAAGTCACCTCTGCCGCGGGCCTAGGGACAGCCATGGACCCGCTCTTTCCTTCCCTCAGCCCCTGCTCCCACCTCAGCTCAACAGAGGGCTCTGGGGACCCCTGCCCCCTTTGCCTAGCTGCATTCTCCTCAGAGCACCATCCCCACCAGACCTAACCAGGGGCTGCTGTGTGTATATACTGCGCCCCACCCCTCAGGCCTGCAGAGTGGGACTCAGCCAGGGACCCACAGGGGTCATCCTGCGCACCCATCGCCCACCTCTGCTTCTCACTCTGGGGTCCCTAAACCTCGGGGTTCCGGTTCCCGCCTCCTTCCCATTCCCAACGCAAGGCCGCGTCACTTTTCCCATCAACCACAACAGCGTCCCTCCCCATCTTAGTGGCTCCTGTACGCTTAAGTCACATTAATTTTCTCAACGCAGGTCTAATCACAGCCCTTCAAGACTCCCCCACAGCCAGGCAAATAACCGTCAACACCTCCCACCTACCCCTACAAAGCAGCGCCAGCCAGCTTTCCTAGTGCCCGACTGCCAAGGCCCCTTCTCGTGCTAACTGCATGGCGGCCTCCCAGCCCTGTGCCCACTGGCCCTTCTCGACCTAGGTCGAAGGCCAAGCCCCACAAAAGCCTCCCTGATTTCCTAGCCAGAGGCCTCCACACAGTCCTTCACTGGCCTCCCAGAGACCCAGCAGACACCACCCGAGAGCCACAGCAGGAGCAGGCTACACACCAGCCAGGGAAGGGAGTGCCTCCGAGCGCCTGCCCTGGGACGCCAAATGGGCCAGGTGGCTCACCTTGAACCAACACCTGGTAACAAACAGCAACAATCCAAAAGCTGAGCCACTACAGGACTTGTTCTGTTTCTTTTAAATGTTCACCTAAAGTTAACACTGCCACATGCACAACAATTCTCTGGGTAATTCAAACGCAACTGTCTGAACTCAGCTAAGTGGCTGGGTTGGATGCTTAAGGCAGATTAATGGACAGCCACACAAAACAAACTAGACCGCGGCTGGGCAGTCACAAACTTCTCTTATCGTCACTTCCAAAGCCAAATTATTAAAATCATACTTACGCTTCAACCACTCAGCTCATAAGGACAGGGCTCCCTAACAACCCTCCTTTGCCTCACTCAGAACAGTGCGCTCATGACTCCCCCAAGGGATTTCAGGTGCGACCGCCTCTAGTGTATAGCGCCTACACACGTGTGCCTCAGGTTCCCTCCAAACCAAGTACCCACAGCGGAGCACGGAAGGCGTGTCACAACAAAGGAAAGAGAGTGTAGACATTAATAAAGACACAGTATGGGTAAAAAACATTTAAATACCCAAAAGCTGAAGGAAAGTAGCCTGAACCAGCATCGCAGGACACAAGCCCCTTCGGTCTCATGTTGAGACAGACCTGTCCGCCCGGCATCCGTTCACCGGTTCCCTTTCTCTCCGGACAGCTCTCCGCTCCGTGTACGTGCAGTTCAGGTGATGGTGTGGCATGAGACCTTCGCCTGACCGCCCAGCTGGGCACGTGACACACCCATGCCCAGGACTTTCACAGAAGTCTCCCCCTTCTCCACCAGGATTGCTTCATGGGCTGGATGGAAGCCCAGGGCTGATGGAGGCAGCCCCACCACCACTCACGCACCTGCCTGAGAACAGAGCGGCCACCAAGGTGTGCACTGCCCAGCCGAGATCCACCGTCCCCGAAATCTACACACTGGACTTTTCAATCAAGTGAGACCCTCAAGTTCCTTTCTGCTGAAGCTAGATTACACCAAGTCTCACCCCTTCGGAACGAACAGAAGTGGTGTGTGCCTTTACACCCCTGTCAGCTCTATTCCCAGGAGCGGAAGAGGCCTTACCTCTCTCTAGCCGTTTTGGGCCAGGGCCCGGCAAGTGGTTGGGAACTGTATCTGCACTAAGACCGGCTACGTGGCATTAACTGAACAAGAAACTGGAAGTTTACACTTGGCCATAGGCTGAGACCATGCAGGTCGTCAGCAGATGTGGGGAGTGAAGCCCGCAGATGAGGGGCTTGCTGGGGCCCAGGTCCCACTCCGGCCGGCGGGCGGCGGAATCACCAGACTACGGCTTCCCACTCTTGCCGCCTGATTTTTCTACTATCCCCCAAGGAGCATAATCCCAAGCACACCATTTCCTGTCGGGACGGAGACAGCAGTTTGGGGCTCTACCTGTTCAGAGGTGAGGCGGCGCAGGCTGCACGGCACCACCCCCCTCCAACACGGACTCCCAGGGTACATTTACAAACCAAGACCTTTGCCGGCACGTCCTGGAGGTGCCCCCAAGTGTGCCACTAACAGGAGGCCCTCCCGCAAGAGGCACAGCGTGTGGCCAACCAAACGCCCAAACGGCCGCAGGACCACCCCGGCCCGGAGCCCGGGACGCTCCGCCGTAACCGACCTCGGGTTCCGCGCTCGGAAGCTCCGGGCCGGCCCCGCTCCCCGCTCCCCCTGCCCTCCGCTGGGGCCGGCTCCGGCTGGGCGGACGCGCGGCCGAGGCCCTGGCATAAGGCCGCGACGCGAACTTACCTCTCCCCGTCGCCGCGCGTGGGCCGCCGCCGCGCTCAGGCTCGCCGTGGTCGAGGCCGGAGCAGGGAGCGGAGAGAGGGGCCCGTGCCGAAGAGCAGCACCGCCCCGGGACAGAGCGCACCGCACCGCCGCAGCGCCGCCGCCGCCGCCGCCTCAGCTTCCAAGATGGCCGCTCGAGAGGCGGGACCATCCTCGCTTCCGATTCCGATTCCGGTGCGCGGCTCGCTGGGACGGGCGCTCTAGGCGGCCAGGCGGACCTCGCCAGCATCTCGCTGCTTTGCCCCGCCCCGCGAGATGGGGACTGTCGGCGCGTGCGCACTGGAGGGCAGATCAGCGGGCCACTTCCCTGGAGCCCCTCGGCGTCCGTGGTCAGGCCTCTACTCTTTTCCCGGGCATCCATCAGCCATATCCCTGTCCGGCGGGCAGCCCCGGGGATCCCGGACCCCCCTTACCCGCTACACTCCCCTCCCCACGACTCTGGCCAAGAGAGCGACGCACCATTCCGGGGAAGACAGACCAGTTAAAGGGTGACCCCGGGGGAGCGTGTATGAGCCCCTCTCTGAGTTCACTGGAAACCCCGACTTTCCCACCAGCCACCTTCCAAAGTATCGTCCCAGTCCGGCTGGGGGCCCAGTTCTTGTGCCCACTTCACAGGAGCGGCAGGCACTCGAGGTCCCCTCCCATCAGTGAGCGAACCTGTCCAAGGCCCCTGAGAGTCAAGTACTGGGCCGCTGGCTTTGTCTGGCCACCAGTGAGGCGTGGGGACTGTGAGCCCTGCCTGAACCTGTGTCAGGTGGGATCACTTGTGGGCAAGCGTGCCCAGCCCCTGCCCATGGGGAGAGCCATTCTCATAAAAATAGTTCCATTGTTTCCCTACCAAATTTTCCACCCAGCCCATGAATGGGGTCATTATGCACCAGTGGACACTGCATTGAGGCTCCCTTTCGGCTCCCACGGTCCCCTCCCTGGCCCTGGGGGAGGGGGAGGCAGAGCTTGGCCACCCCGCCAAGCAAGGGGGACTGAAGAAGGCAAGTGGGGCGGCTGGGGTCCCAGAGGGGAGGGTATTGTTCCCCGATAGCAGAGGCCTGGAGCTGATGCTCTTCACCTTACATCTGCTGTGGGGAATGTCGGAGGGACGTGAAGATGGCAGGGGGGGTGGGACAGCCATGCACGCCTGGAGGGCCAGCACACTGTCCACCACCCTCCCTAAAGAGGCAGCCCAGTCGGGGGCTGGGGTGTCCCCCACAGGTTGTGTAGGGGGTGATGCTGCCTATGGATATGAGGGGGGCAGTGGCCATCGGCCTGCACAGAGCCAGAGGAGCCATCACTGTGCAGCAGAGCTAGCTGGGGTCCAAAGCCCGACCGCTCAGCTTCCACCACAAGCCTGCCTGCCTCTCAGAATAGGCTAGCTGGCCACATGACAATTGACGGTGGACACCAAGCACGGATAGGTCTAGCTATGGCCACTGGCAGAGGGCAGATGGACAGCCAGGCTCACCCGGGGCGCCTCAGACAGGATCTGACTGGCTGCTGCAGGGCTGGCCTGGGGCCCTGGACGGAACCCAGGAGTGCACCCCACTCAGGCCCCTGCCAGGCCGGTCAGCCCACAGGAACCCAGGCTGCTTCCGCTCCCTGCTCATCATCCCTGCTGTCCTTCCTTCTGAGAAGGCTGGTGTTCCCCTGCACTCTGCCTCCTGCCACCACACTCAGGTGACATCTCAGCCTCTTGCCTTCCCTCCTCCAACCCCTCCTCCCAGAGCTGCACGGTGGGCCCAGCTGTTTTTAGTTGTGGAAAGTCGGAAGGGCGGGCACCTGGGGGGTCAAGCACAGCTGTGTCCAACACACACCCACTCACACCTGCAGAGCGGTGATAGTCGGGGCTGGGGTCTCGGCTGACAGAAGCCCTCTTCTGACTCAATTTGTGTCTGTGTAAAGTGGGGGTGCCAGCTTCCGTGGGGACATCTCAATGGGAAGGCTGCCGAGGGAAGCTCAGCTCAGAACTCTAAGTCTCACTGCCGCCACCCCCAGCCTCCTGCTCACCAAACACCCCTGTCACACCCTGAGGGAGAAGATACCTGACACAGCTATGTATGTCCAGGCGGTCCTGCCGAGACCCCATGGCCCTCAAACCACCAGCCTCACATACTCGTGTGCTGCCTTCCGGTCAGCAAGACCCAAGCTGCCTAGCTATGTGGCCACAGAGCTGCTTGTCTCAGCAGTTAGGACGGGAGTGGGCAGCTAGGCTGGTGGCAGGTTGTCACGCGGGGGACCCTGCTCGCTGCGCCATCTGTCATGCGGGGAGGCCTGCGGGGTCTCTGCTCCCGCTCCCCACCCAAGAACGCAGGATATGGCGAGGCCAAAAAGGAACACCCACGGAGCCATAGATGGGGGAGCCATACCACTATATTCTCTCTGGCGGCACTACACTCTCACTGGAGGCCGGATCCACACTGTCCGCAAACCGCCATCCACGCTTGCCAGCCCAGCCGCCATCTCCTTGCTAGCCCCCATTTTTTCTCTCTTCCTCCTCTCTCCTCCGTAGCCGCAGCAGTTATATTAGCGGCTAATTGGCTAACTGGCTACAGCTGACGGCCAATCAGCCACAGCTGACGGCCATCTACTACCCGAGCCAGCACTCCTCCACGTAAGTCCGAGAGCCTGTAAACTACTTTCTGGGGCTCTGTCCCCACACAGGTGGTGACCGGAACCTTCTCAAACCCCAAAGCTGCCCTCAGAAGGGACTTCTGCCACCAAGCACGGTGGATGGCCATGCTGCAGGAAGGGGACAATGCCATCCACTTCTGAGCACCTTGGATGAGGGGCCCACCCTCTGTGTCATAGGAGCTGCCAGGAAACCAAAAAGGGTTAGAACCAGGGTGCTTCCCCAACCGATGCCTGCTGCCCCCTCCCCAGGGCAGGACCGAAAGGCCAAAGTCACATCTGACCAGTGAGGACCCTCTGGCCAAGGCACAAAAGAGCCAGATTGGAGACGACGAGGAGGAAGTGTGCACACACCCCACGGCTTCCAGCGGGAGATACCTGGCTGGACGCTGAATCCTACAGAAGCCTGCCGCACAGCTGCAATCTCACTCTACCGGCCCCAGTCCGCTGGAGGCATCTCTGGGATCCCCCGCTGTGGTGGCCAGAGCCCCTGCCTGACAGTCGTCAGTTGTTGGGGGAGGTGGGAGGCTGTACAATGGCACCAAAGAGCCCACACTCACCTCGGGCAGGGACACCAGATGGGCCGACCCCGAGGCCCAGGGAGGGTGACCCACTAGGTGGGCCCATGCCCACTAGGAAGCCCACAGACCCAGACATCACACCTGTTGCACCAGAAACCCCCCAGGCCAACTCTTTGCTGGCCCCGAGGGTGGGGACGCCCACAGGAGAGGAAGCTGAGCCTAGGTGGATCCCATAAAATGCCAGGCATCTGTGGTCTCCAGGTTACCCCAGCCTGGAAGCGGAAGTTTTGATAGCCCAGCCTCCATGGAGGCCACCACTCAAAGGCTCAGTGGGGCTGTGCTCAGCAGGGTGCGGCCAGCTGTGCCTGCCTGACCTTCTCTCAGGCCTTATCATGTTCTGTCCACAGCCATCGAGTGACCACATGGGCTCACATTTTGCTAGGAGCTGAGGATGCCCTGTACTGACCCAGCTGGACTTCCTACTCCTCTGGGGCCCGCAGGGCCTGGTGAGGCAGGTGAAGGGGACAAGCCAGGAAAGTCCGGGGGCTGCTGGCCTCACTGCCACTGGACACAGTCTCTGCGTCCTGGTAAGGCAGCTGGAGGCCTCCTCTGCCCTCTGAAAGACAGGCTCTATGTGACCTCCTCCCCTCCCCAGGGGCCCAGACGTGGGTGTGGACCCAGGCACTGACCCTTGGCCCCCAGTGTCTTCTGCTGGCACCCTGGCAGTCCTTGCGGCATTTCCCTAAAAGGTAAGGAGGGTATGTGTCTTCTCCTAGACCAGCTCTGATGAGTCCCACACGGCATGGGTCATCGCAGGCCAGCCCCTGCCCCTAGCCAGGACTTCTGCTCCCTGCAAGCTGCCCTTGGCTGGCCAAGACCCTTTAGCCAGACCTGGGTGGTCCCTGAGGCTGGGCTCTCCAGCCCCTTTCCAGGAGGCTCACTTTGCAACCTCTGTGATGCTGGGAGACGCAGATTGCTCAGGTTCTAATCACCCAGAGTGCCTGGGGCCTTCCTGTTCTGCCTAGAGGCCTCCCCTAGGGCAGAGGAAAATTGCTCAGGGGTGGCAGGCCAGCGATACCCCAGGCCTGTGCTGAGTCTGGGGACTCTGATGCTGACTGGGGAGGGGATTCCGCACACCGGTAACAGCAACTGGTCTCATTTCTGAGCCTCGAGCGTGAAAAGGCACCTCAGCCCTGTTTTGTACTTAAGGAAATGGGCTCAGAGACGTTGAGTAATTTTGGAAAGGTCACAGCCAGCGAGTGACAGAGCCATGATTTGCACCCACACCCTGGCCAGCTCTTCCTCCAGCATGACTTCTCTTTCCCAGATGTCGCCAGTAGCCATCTGCCTCCTTCCAAAGCCACAAGGAAGTGACCTCACCCCTTCTCACAGCCCAGGCCTTGCTTGGTCAGGAGTGGGGGTCCCTCCCTCATCCCAGCCCAGGTCCTTAGCATTGATGTAGGATGGGGTGTCAGGGACCCTGAGCCTGCCCTGGGGAGGGAGCAGGAGAGCCTGAGCTGACCTCTCAAACCTGGAGCCAAGCTTGAGAGCCAGACCTGAAGGTCTGGTCATCTGGGATGGTGAGGCCTCTGGGTCGTCCTGGGGACATCTTGCGTCCCCCAGTGGGACCAGAGCTGGAGAAAGGGCGAAGGGGCAGGATATTCGGTCGTCCTGCCTCCCACAGCCACACGCAGGCCAAGGATTTCAGCCTCAGAGACAGTGTGACTTGTGATTTGAGTAGTGTGTGTTCTTAGCGTGTGTTTGTGGCCATGATGTGTGGTGTATCCTCTTCATGTGTTGTGTGGTCGGTGATGGCCTTAGTGTCTGTCGGGGAGGCTGAGCCATGTGCCTTGGGACTTCAAGTGCTATCTCCACACCTAGGCCCCAGGTTGTTCCCACAATTAGCCCGTGCCAGTGGCTGGGTGACTGGCCCTGGGGACATCTGGCTTCTGAGGGTGGAGACCCCTGCCCAGCATCCCTTGGCCACAGACACCTGTGCTTAGAGCTGACAGTGTGAGCTGGGCAGGTGGTGGTGAGCAGTCAGGGAGCTGAGGGGCCGTCCTGTCTGCCAAGCACGAGGAACAGGCATCTGTCCTGAGGGCAGGAGGGGGGCTGACAGGCAGGGGGCAGGGGTTCATCCAAGGCCTCACCTCTCCCTCCAGAAACCTGAACCCCCTCAGTCCCAGCCAGGGTGAAGGTCCCAGGCCTCACTCCCGAGGCTCTGGGCAAGAAAGGATCACCCAGGGGTGGGACCTCCATCCCTGCCCCTAAAGGTGTCCCCTTCCAGGTTCAGAGCAGGTGTGGCTGCCCTGGACAGGCTGGCCCCTCCCCGACACCTCGCCCCATGCCTACCTGTTATAAATAGGAGGCTGCCCAGCCAGTGTTGGGCCACATCCTACTTTGTCACCTGCTGGAGCTGTCACGGTCTGGCCACCTACCACAGGAGAATGGAAGCAGCCGCACAGGTACCAAGGCGTGCCTAATATGGGTACCCCTTCCCATGTGGAGCAATCCAGCAGTCATCTCTTGGGGTATCCCTAGCCTGAAGTCGGGGGGTTGTGTCCCATGTGTCACCTTGAGCACACACACACAGGGTGAAGACAGGAGGGTCCCGAGCCTCCCTCATGCAGCCCCCAGTGACTGAAGGCTTGGTGTGTGTGCATACACATGTATATGTGCTTGTGTGTGTACACGTGTGTGTGCGCACCACGTCCCCCGCTCCTGCTGTCTGACGTGTTTTGGGCCTGGAGTGCCCACGTTCTCTCCAGCGCGCCTGGGGACATTATCCCGGTGTCTGGACCCCGCCCGCATCTCTAGAAGCCCTGGAGGCTCTGAGTGGCTGGCCCTGGAGACCCCAGCCTCCAGAGCTCCCCCTCTGGCCTGGCAGCCCAGGGGGCCTGGGAGGGGTTGGTTTGGGTTCCGTGTCAAAGGGGAAAAGAACATGGTTACTGGAGTCAGAAGCCTCCTTTCCTTACCTGCACGCAGCCAAGGGTCTTGCCTTACCTGTGAGGGCTCCGCGTGACCATAGGGCACATGTATGGGCAGAGCTCTGTGCTGCGTGGAGCCCACCATAGCACCCTGTGCTGGCATGTGCTCCTGGCCACCCCCACCTCCTACCCGTCCCATGAAGCTGGCTGGCTTGCTGCAACACGCATGTTTCCAGGACACATGGGAGCAGCTCAGGCACACCTGGCCAGGCATGTGCTGGCTGAGACGCAGCAGATGCTGTCCCCCCAGCACCCCCCCAGGTGCCCCCACCCAGGTTGGGGGAGGAGCCAGAGCCCAGGAAGCTGCTCACGGTGGCAAGGAGGCAAAATGATTCAGATGGAGATAGGGACAGCATGGAAAGTCCACAGGAAGCCCATACAGTGACTCAGTGCATGTCCAGGGCCAGCGTCCCTGTGCATTAGGGGTG
Source organism: Rhinolophus sinicus (assembly GCF_057876585.1). NCBI lineage: Eukaryota > Metazoa > Chordata > Mammalia > Chiroptera > Rhinolophidae > Rhinolophus > Rhinolophus sinicus. The sequence goes on from NC_142514.1 coordinate 421,970, forward strand.
GGAGGTTTGGGATGCTGCAACCTCCAGCACAGGACTGGGGACGAGGAAGGCCGTGGCTCCACTTCCTGGGGCCCTCAGGTCCCCATCGCTGGCTGGCCCACCATCCCCCTGCCCACTTTTCCTGAAGCCTAAGTTCTTCAGATGGAACTTCCCCGGGGACTCAGCTCAGGGGACGATGCCTCACACTGGACCCACAACACTAAACAACACTCAGGCCGGACTCTTGGCCCAGACATGGCCAGACCAGCCTGGCCCCGTGAGACCGTCAGACGTGGCCACATTGGCTGCTCGGGGTGGTGAAAGCCATCGAGGTCCAGAGGCAAATCTTCGCACGTCCCCCCAGCATTAGGCTCTGGACCCACACATGGCACAGGCCCCACCCTGAGCACGACACCTGGTCTGCTCCTCCCCAGAGGTCTCTGCCCCATTTGGAGGATGGCAGCAGAGACCCACCCAGCCTCAAGACTGCAAACAAGGTTAGGCAGGGCTGGGCTAGGACGTCTGTCCTCTGCTGTCCCTGCCCCCACCACCCAGGCTGGCTCCACCATGATAAGACATGCCTGAGGAGGCTGCCTCGTGCCCCATCACAGGGATAGCTGCATGGCCAGTCCCAAGTGTGGACAAGCCTCTGATGGGGTCTCTCTTGACTATCAGCTGGCTGGGCTGTGCCACTGGTGACCAAAGGACTCAACTATCCCTGGGAGTTCCCAGGGACAGAGAATGGAAGTCTGACTGGCCCAGAGTGGAGAGACCGGGGTGGGGGTCAGGCCGGGTGGCGGTCTGGGGCCCTGCTGAGGTTCGCTTTTTGGACACAGACTGGAGCAGTGACCCAAGCAATGGGTGCAGGGCTCGGGACCTGGAAGTCACCCGAGGTCCAGCCGTCACTGTCGGAGGAGGGGCGCGGGGAGAGGCTGGTGGAGCTGCACACATCCTTCAGGGAGCTGTTCACCTTCTTCTGCACGAACGCCACCATGCACGGCGCCATCCGCCTGGTCTGCTCCAGCCGGAACCGCCTCAAGACGGTGTGTTGGGGGCTGCTGGTCCTGGGCGCACTGGGCACGCTCTACTGGCAGTTCGGGCTCCTCTTTGAGCAGTACTGGCAGTGCCCCGTCATCATGACTGTGTCTGTGCACTCGGAACGAAAGCTCTTCCCATCGGTCACTCTGTGCGATATGAATCCACACCGGTGAGGGCTGGGGGCTGGGGGCTGGGGGGCTGAAAGGCTGGGCGGCCAGGACAGGGGCTGGGGGACTGGGAAAAGTGTTGGGCGGCCGGGATGAGAGCTAAGGTGCCAGGATGGGAGCCGGGATAGGGGTTCCTGATTCAGCTCTGCAGACTGTGACATCCCTCCAGGTGAGGTCACAGTGGAAAGCCCCACTGGCTCAGGAAGCTTGGGTCATTCATTGATGATGCCACCTCACCCCACCCCTGTGCCCAGTCAGGACCTCTGGGCCCGCTGCCCCCTGAGAGGGTGTAGGTGTTAAAAGACCAGGAAGAGCCACTTGGAGCTTGGCGTGATTAGTGGCACCCTGGAGGGGCACCCAGGTGCTGGGCAGCAGTGGGCAGTGTGAGGAGAGGTGGGAGGGGGCTTTCCAAAAGGGCAGCCTGGAGCTGGGCTTCAATGGTGGGAGCCCTCCAGGAGGAGGGAGCAGGGCAGGTTTCCAGGTGGGGAGGCAACAGGAGCAAAGACAGGGAGAGGCTGTGAGCTGCCAGGGCGATGGGGGGATCCACGGGGTGGTCAGGCCAGCTGGGAGCCTGACTTCACTCTGCAGCCCAGCTCCCAATTCAGAATCTCCCTCTAGGCATCCCAAGGAGGGGGAGGAGCTGCTGCCCACTGACCTTTGGGGTCAGCGTTGTGGGGGCTAAGAGGCTTGCCCAGCAATGCCCCGGGACTGACGTGGGGGAACCTAGGGGGTGTGACTCTGACTCAACTTGGCCCCTGCCGCGCCCCACCCCACAGGCCCAGCCTGGCCCGCAGCCAGCTGCTGGCACTGGATGCGTTTGCCCAGGAGAATATCTATGCCCTCTACAAGTTCAACTTCAGCATGAGTGGAGACGCCCCATTTGCGGAGGTCCCTGGCCCAGAGCCTGCCTTCCAGCTGGACCGTGCAATCCGCCTGCAGAGACTGAGAGGCCCAGGTGGCCAGAACACAGTGGGCTTCAGACTGGTGAGTGTCCGGGCACGCTGTTGGCCTGCAGGGTGCTGAGGTGGGCATGGGCAAGACAGGCATGGCACCTGTGCTGAACTGATACCCCACCCCCAGTGCAACAGTACCGGGGGCGACTGCTTCTACCGGGCCTACCCATCAGGTGTGACGGCCGTGCGAGCATGGTACCGCTTCCACTACATCAGCATCCTGGCTCTGCTGCCCACTGACCGTGACGACAGCCACCGAAGCCAAGGCGGCCACTTTGTCTTCTCCTGCCGCTACAATGGCCAGGACTGCCAGGCTCGGTGAGTGGGGTGGGGCAGTGACCGCTCCCCTGCTCCCCACCCAGCAGGCATGGGTGCCACCCCTGGGGTCCAGCCAGTCCCAAACAACTCTCTCCGGACAAGAGATAAGGCAGGCTGTGGTCCCTCAGGCCACACGCAATGGGTGACGGGTCCAGGGCGTGTGCTGGTCTGAGCGTAGCCCTTGGTTCCAGACACTTCCAGACATTCCACCACCCCACCTATGGCAGCTGCTACACCTTCAATGGGGACTGGGCTGCACAGCGCCCAGGCATTACCCACGGTGAGTGCCAGCCTGGGGCTGGGTGTGGCAGGGGGCTCCCGTCAGCCTGGCCTCACGCCCGCCCCCGCCTCCGCCAGGGATCAGCCTGGTCCTCAGGGCTGAGCAGCAGGACCACCTGCCGCTGCTGTCCACGGAGGCTGGCATCAAGGTCATGGTTCACAAGCGCAACCACACTCCCTTCCTGGAGCACCGCGGCTTCAGCGTGCGGCCAGGGACCGAGACCACCATCGGCATTCGAGAGGTGCGATGGCCCCTGGGAGCGGACAGAGGAGGGGCCCCAAACCGACCTCCCAGCTTAGCCCTGGGGCCTGAGGGCAAGGGCGGTTCCGGGTGGGGACTGAAGCAGCCCCCTCACCCAGGACGAGGTGCACCGGCTCGGGAGTCCCTATGGCCGCTGCACCGACGGCGCAGAGGGCCTGGATGTGCGGCTGCTGTACAACGCCTCGTACACCATGCAAGTGCGTCTGGGTCGGGGGGAGGGCCGTGCGGGGAGGACCCAGGGAGGGAGGAGGGGAGGGGGGTGTTGAGAGAGATGGGGGGAGGGGGAGTCGAGGGGGTGGACGGGGTGAGAGGGAGGTGAACCAGCCGGCCGGCAGGCAGGCAGGCCGGCCCCGGGGAGGGATGGCTGCTCCCGTGACGGTCAGCTCCGATTCCCTGCTGTCCCCCAGGCCTGCCTGGTCTCCTGCTTTCAGCAGCTGATGGTGGAGACCTGCTCCTGTGGTTACTACTTCTACCCCCTGCCGGCCGGGGCTGAGTACTGCAGCTCCGCACGGCACCCAGCATGGGGTGAGGCCCGTCCCGCCCACCGCCCCGCGCCCCGCCCGCGCCCCACGCCCCGCCACCGCCCCGCGCCACCTCCCACCGCCCCGCCCACCGCCCCCCCGCTCCCCCCACCGCCCACCTGCGCTGGGCCGCGGGAGACAGAGTCGCCGGCAGGTCCTGTCAAAACCCAAACCTCCCCACCACCCCTGGGTAGCTCCTAACGGGTTCATCTGTGACCCCTACTTCCCCAGGCCACTGCTTCTACCGCCTCTACAGAGACCTAGAGACCCACCGGCTTCCCTGTGCGACCCGCTGCCCCAGACCCTGCAGGTGATGGGGGGTGTGGGGATCGGGGTGACTGCCCTAGGTACAACAGGAGTGTTGTACAGTAGGGGTGTGACAGGGGTCTGTCTCTCCCAGGGAGTCTTCATACAAACTCTCTGCCGGGACCGCCAGGTGGCCTTCCTCCACGTCAGCGGTGAGTTCCCTGAAGGGGTGGGGTGAGGGGTAGAGGAGCAGAGGAGCCTCCCGAGTCCCAGGGAGCCCACCCTACACCAGCCTCTGCCCCTGCGGTCCCTGCCCTTCAACCTGCCGCGCAGTGCCTGAGGGCCGGGAGGAGCAGGGCCTCAGTGACCCTCCTGTGTGCAGGACTGGATCCTAGCGGTGCTGGGCCAGCCAGGCGGACGGAACCCCAGCGGGAGCGCAAGCCCCAGCTGGGAGCACCTCTCCTCCTCCAGAGGTCCTGTCTGGGCCCCTCCTCCTGCCACCCTCACCCTTCAGTGCCCGCAGGGAGGGGCCCCAGCATGCAGGTCCAGGGCTCTGCCCCCCACGTCTGTGCTGCACCCCAGAAGCAATGTGGCCAAGGTCAACATCTTCTACCAGGAGCTCAACTATCGCACAGTGGATGAGACACCTGTCTACTCGGTGAGCCGGCCAGGGACCACGGGCTGGTGTGGGGGCAGCAGCTTGCCAGACACACTGGGGTGCCACCCCAGCCTGAGGGCCCTGTGCGTGCGCTCACTGCCCACTGGTGCCAACAGGTGCCACAGCTGCTTTCCGCCATGGGCAGCCTGTGGAGCCTGTGGTTCGGCTCATCCGTTCTCTCCGTCCTGGAGCTGCTGGAGCTGCTGCTTGATGCCATAGCCCTCGCCGTGCTGCTGGGCTGCCGCCGGCTCCGCCATGCCCAGGGTCCCAGCCAGGGCAGTAATGGGCATCCCACACCAAGCCAGAGGCCACCCAGTAGCCAAGTGACTGCAGGCATGATGTCAAACGTCCCGGGGCCCAGCTGGTGATGCTTCAAGGGCTCTGACAGGAGTCTCAGCTGAAGAGTGAGGCCAAGAGTGGGTCCCCCAAGACTCCTGACACCTGAACCAAACTGCACTTAGTCTGATCCTGGGAGTTGTAGCAGAAACAGGCTCTCCTGGCTGCCCAGGGTGGGCCAGGCCATCCCCATAGGGCCTCCCCAGCTGGCCAAGCCAAACCTCGGGCCCAGGAAGCAGCAGCACTGCAGACCAAGGACTGGCAGGCCGTCACTAGGGTGTCCAGCAATCAGAGCCTCTCATCAGCACAACCACCCTGCCCAGTGGTGGCCTCAGTTCTCAAGGAGGCCCAGGACAGGGAGGAGTGTCCCCACCACTCTGGATTCTCATGTCCCAGGCATGAACAAGCGGCTGTGCATGCATGTGTGCATGTATGCGTGCATACGAGTATGCACAGGCATGTGCGCATGCACAAGTGTCTGTGTGCAGGTGTGCATGGGAATACATGTGCACACATAAGTGCATGTGTGTGCATGGGAGTACGCACATGCATATGTGTGCACGCACAAGTGTATTGTGTGGTGTGCATGGGAATACATGTGCACACACGAGTGCATGTGTGTGCATGGGAGTATGCACATGCATGTGCGCACGCACAAGTGTCTGGGAGTATGTGTGCGCACGAGTGTCTGCATGCGTGCCTGTGCATGGGAGTGAGTCTGTGTGCAGGTGCATGTGTGTCTGTGCGTGTATGCATGCCTAGGGGGTGCCTCCACACAGGAGTGTCTGTTTGGTATCAGTGTCATGAGTCTGTGTCAACACGTCTGCTTATACCTATGTGTGGTTGTGTGCAGGCATCAGGCAGAGCTTCCCTCAGCTCAGGGCAGGTGGAAGGAAGTGCAGGACCAGGCCGAGGCACCCGGTAACCTTTGCAATAAAACCTGCCATTCCACCTGGTGGCTAGAACGTGTGTGTGCCTCCCCGTCACCCTTCCCCAAGTGAACTGAAAACCGCAGGCTGCACCTCCACACCCCTTGGAGCCACAGACACTTCTGGGGCTGGGGGACAGGAGGACACTGGGCACGGGGCCACCTTACAGGACTAGGGCTTGCTGGGGGCCTGGCCAGGCCCAGACAATCCTTGCCAGTTGGCATCCACCAACTGGCATCCTACCAGGAGCCACAGTCCAGTCCAGAGAAGGGCAGAAGGGCCTGGGGAATGTGGGCGGGGGGGTGTAAGGAGTCAGTTTTCATCAAAGAAGCCCCAAGCCCTCCACCAAGCCCCTGGTTTCTGGCTTATTGCACCCCACTCAGGGCCACCCCTCAGGGAAGGCAGGGAACCCAGAGACACCTGTTCCCCAGCTGAGACCGAGGAGTGAGGCGGGTAAGCCAGCCAATGACACGCAGCGGGTGCAAGCAGCAGTTTATTACTGTGATCTGGAGCAGGGGTGGTCCCGCCAGCCTGAGGCCCAGACAAGAGGCCCTGACAGGCAGGGGAGTGGGATGTGGGGGTGGAGCTCAAGCAGGGAGAGAGGGAAGAGTTAATTCTGTTCTTTAGGGGTTGCAGCCAGCAGGCGAGGGACTTGGAGGCCCGGTCAGTGCCCACCTTGCTGCCCATGGAGACTCCCTGGGCAGCCTTTGCATAGTGACCAGTTGACTGGCCTTGGCCTGACCAAGGACCCAAGTTGGGGAGAGGCCCAGCCACTGCCCCAGGGCTCCAGAAAGGGGAACGCAGAAGGCATTGGGGGCCCTAGGAGTGAGCTGAGGGACCCCTTGGACCCATCTGAGGGCCCAGCCCATGGTGCAAGCTGGCGAGGCGGGCAGAGCTGCAGAGGCCTCCCCGAGGAGCAGACAGAGCCCAGGTCAAGGTGGTCCTCCAGAGTCCATGGAGGAAAGAGGTGAGACAACGTGAGAACAGGTGGTTGTAGAAAACCCACTCAGTCTGTGACAGAACATCAGACGTGGGGGTGCAAAGTGCCAAAGTCCTTGATGAACCAGCTCTGGGCCAAGTACCTCTGCAGGAGGCAGGGGACGGGTCCAGGGTCGCCCGGCACGGGGGCCTGCGGGAGACTACGTGGCCAGCCACATGGCCTGGGGACGCCTGCGTCCAGCCAGGGCTGAGGCCCCAGGCCAGAGCCCCCTTCCCCCCAGCACCCGAGAAGCCCAGCCTGGACGCTGGGGTCACTAAGTGAGGTACACGGGTTGATTCCCTGGATGGGCTGCCCCTTCTGCCCTCACAAGGGGCTGGTGGCCAGCCACCAGTCCCAAGGCCTAGTGGAGGGGCTACAGGGGTATATAGGGGGGACCCAACTAGCAGGTCGGTGTCTGGGGCAATAAAGGTGGGGACACAAAGTGACATGGGCCCCGGGCACAAGGGCACAAGATGACATGGGCCCCCAGGGCTGAAGGGCACAAGGTGACACAGGCCCAGGGGACAGGGGTGCACAAGGTGACATGGAGCCTTGAGAATGATCTGTGACATGAGCAACCCAGGCACCCGAGGAAAGAGTCACCTGAAGACATAGGGTCCCGCATGAGGTGAGGAGTACGAGACCATGCAGCACCTCCGGGGAGGGGGAACGTGGGGCCTCAGAAGACTCAGTGCTGGCGTCCCGCCCGGGCCCTGGGGTTCGGGCCGCTCTGAAGAGGGCAGGGCAGGCTGCTGGGGCTCCAGGAGCGCCTGGGTACCAAGTTTCTTGGGAAATGGGCCAGGCAGCCCGGCAGGGTGGTGGGGGCACGGGCGGGGGTCCCACCACTTCCCGGCCCGCCCCACCCTAGCTCTCCTCCAGATGGAGGCTGATGAACTCCTGGATGCACCTGCGGTACTGGAGCTCCGTGGGGCTACTGCCCGCCAGGGGGCCCGGCTGGCCCGGGGGCGCCTCGGCCTCGCGCATCTCCTCCGCCATGCGCGCGAGACGGAGCCTGGGGTAAGTGCAAAGTGAGGGCGCCGCCTGGGTCCCACGGAGCCGCGCCCCCGGCGCCCCGCCCCCACGGCACCCCACCCTCACGGCGCCCTAGCTCACAGCGTGACAATGTCGGCGTTCGCCTCCTGGATGGCGATGCTCAGAGGGTCTTGCTGCTCGTGGTCCAAGGCGTGCTGGTCGGCACCCCGCTTCAAGAACAGGCAGACCTGTCTGAGGGGCGGAGGAAGCGAGTCAGGGCGGGCCCTGGCGACCGGCACCATCCGCAGGAGGAGCACCCACGACTCACCCTGTGCGGCCCAGAAGCGTGGCGTGGTGCAGGGGCGCGCGGCCCCGACTGTCTCTTTGGTTCACGTCCGCTCCGTTTTGCAGGAGGAATTCACAGACGATCAAGGAGCCCTGGGGAGCCGGGGCAGTTCAGACTGAGAGAGGACGCCCCCTGGGAGGCCCCCACCCCAGCCGGGACAGAGCCAGTCCCCAAGGGAGGACTAGGGGACCTGTGTACACGCCACAAGAGCGGGCTTGATGCCAAAGTGTCAGCGTGCACCTGGGTCCTGCGCGCAGCCCCAGCCCTGCTCACCCCTAGCACCGCCTGTACCAATGGCGTCTTGCCCTCGTCCTCCGCGTCCGCCCAGTTGACCTCGGCCCCGTGGGCCAGCGCCGCAGCCAGCGCGGGGAGGTCGCGGGTGCGCGCCGCACGGTGCGCCAGTAGACCGGGGTGCAGCTCACGCACATCCGCCAGACCCCAGGCCTCTGCCTCTCCGTCCGCCTCACCGCTGGACTCCTCCGACTCTGCGCCCTCTGGGAGGAGGGAGGCGATCAGGAGCAGAGACCTAGCCCGAAGTAAGGGAGGGGGAGGGCTGGGGAGGGACTTCCGCAGAGGTGGGGAGGTGCGCACCCACCCTCCTCAGTGACACTGTCGACCACGGAGCCCGCGCCGAAAGCCAGGATGTCCGAGCTGCCGTCGGAGCTGCCCCCTAAGCCACTGTCGCTGCTCAGACCTGCGGGGTCCGTGGGCAGAGGGGGTCCTGAGCGTGCCTGACTCCTCCCAGAGCTCTGGGGGAAGCCGGAGCCCCACCCATTCTCCAGGGGATGTCCCCAGGGTCAGGACTAGCCCCCACTAGGAGGCAGAGGTGAGCTCTGCCCAGGATGGGAGGAAGGGGGCTAAAACAAGTAACAGCTCCAAGGAGCCAAGGGCAGCCCCACGTGGTCGCCCACCCTCTAGCAGGTCAGCCCTAGCAGGATGGGTGGGCATGTGCAGGCTGTGGGCATTCAGCCCTGTTTGTGATCGACGCATGCTGGGTGGTCACTGTCCAGTGATGGGGTCTTGGCCAAGCCCTTGGAGATGCGCCCTAGGAACTCTCCTCAAAGGCAGGCCTGGCAGAAGGGCCCCAGGCTCAGGGGCGGGGCGGCAGCGCCCTCTGCTGCCCACGGTCACCCCTGACATCCCCACCAGCGCTGCCAATTCCTGGCCCTCACTGCCTGGGGGTCTCCACACACGCCCCAGGCCAGTGGGTGCTGATAAACCGTCAGCAGGCACCCCTCGGGGGAGAGCCCCGACCTGTCGCATTTGCGCTCTAACTCCAAGAGGAGTGGGAAACAGGTGCACAGTTGTCTCTCACAAGCTTGGCTCCATCACCCAGCTGTCCAAGCCATCAGCACACACACGCACACGCACACACCCATAACACATACACCATGTACACAGTCACACACACACCTGTGTGCGCACAGCACACTATCACTCCAGGGTCACGACTTCCGCCTCCAAGTCAGTCCAGCCTTAGCCCTACTTGACTCCCAATTCTCCCCACCACCAGGCCACTGTCCCATGACACCACCTGCCCAGCCCAGTCCCTCCTGCAAGGAATGCCTGTCCCACCCATCCCCAAGCAAGTGGGCATGGCAGTCCACTGTCATCCACTCTCCCGGTGAGCCATGCCTGGCCCAGCTCTGCTGCCAGGGGTGGGCTGAGGGGTGGGCAGCAGGGGGCTGGGGCCCTCACAGCACTTACTGCGTGGACCCGCCGCAGCAGCCCCTGCGTCAAAATAGGAGAAGAGGGTGTCCAGCTCGTCGGGGCAGAAGAGGGAATCCCGGCGGAACCTCCGCTCCATGGCGCCTGAGCGAGGCAGGGAGCCAGTCACACGGAACGCCCCTGAGCCCTGCCTCCTGCCCCATCCTGCCTTCCCTGGGGTCTGGGGCTTGGAAGCTCATCCCTGCTGGAGCCCTCTCCCCACACCTGCCCAGGTGTGTGAGCAGAAGTGCAGCCTGCAGGCAGTCTGCCCACCTGAGCACAGAGCAGCCACGGAGGGCAGGACAGGCTCCATCCGGACCTTGCGGCGGGTGTTAGGGGCACGGGGGGAGCTGTGGTGGCGCTGGCACTTCCGCGCCCGCCAGCGCCGCGGGGCCTCCCGGGCTGGTGCAGAGGGCAGCTTCCGCAGGAACTTCTTTTCCACGTACTTGTCCTTGATCCAGGCCTCCTTGTCCTGCCTGGACCAGGGGTGGACATGAGGCTGCACTCACAGGCTGGGGCTCCCCAGGTCTGTCCCTGCTGCCCCCACCTCACCTGGGGCTGCTGGCCGACGGCTTCCTGCTGCCCGGCCCCTCACACTGGGCCTCATAAATCTGGTTCACGGTGCTGTTCCCAAGCTCACACATCAGCTAGCAGGACACAGGGTGTGCGGTCTCAGCCACCGCTCTGACACCCCCAGCATGCACACCCGCTCCTGCCACCAACCCTCCCTCCCCAGTGCTGGCGCTTGCAATGGCCCCATACGCTCACCTTCAGCAGCTCTGGCTCCCATGAGTCCAGAGTCAGGGACCGCACCTTGGAGCAGTGGACACCCAGGCTCCTGGACAGTGGGGAGGCAGGGGTGAGTCAGGGCATGGCTCGGCCCCAGCGCCCCAGTCCGGCGTGCCCAGTGGGCCCACCTGTGGATGCCCGAGCACTCGATGCAGAGCAGCACACCCAGGTTGATGCTGGCCCAGCGGGGGTCTGGCTGGCCGCAGTCGCCACACTGGCCATTGCCAGCCACGCTCTGCATGCGCTGCAGCACGCTCTCGCCCCTGACGCCGCGCTCCCGTGGGTCCGTGGTGGAGTCAATGCTGCTTGTGGACGGGGATGCTGTGCGGTCCAGCCTCTGGGGATGGTGTGAGGGGCCACTCAGCCATCCAGGAGCTCCAGCCTCAGTTTCCCCAGCAGGCCCTCTCTTCCTCCCCAGCCAGAGGTGCCAGCACAGGCTGAGGCCCCAGAAGCAAAGTCCACACTCACAATACACATACACGCTCGAATGCTCACACAATGCCCACGCATGCATGCTCACACGCACACACAATGCACACACACGGTCACATGCAGCCTGCAGGGACCCTGTGCACACACGTGGCGGGTGCTGGAGGGCCACACCTCGCTGTAGCAGCTGTCCGGGCTCTCCCGGTAGGCGGAGGCGATGCTGGCTTGCACAGCTTGAACCCAGGCCTGCCGCAGCTTCTCTGAATCCGCCTGCAGCATGCAGCTCCTGGAGGGAAGGGACCATCAGGCTGGGCAGGCAGGGGCTCCCTCTCCAGCCCCGCCCGGGCTGGGCCTCCTCACTTGGTGGGTGACACGACCTCAAAGCAGAACCTCCGCTCGATGTCCTCACATGGCTTCACAGAGCACAGGCGGAGGTCGTCCACCACCACGGTCAGCACGTCCTGCAGGCAGCATGCTGTGGCCCTTGTGCTCAGCACCCAGCCCCGACCACCCATGTATTGCTTTACCATAGAGACTCAAACTGTCTGAGACCCAAGTGCTCTCTGCCCTGACCGCTTAGGCTGTCGTGCCCAACAGTGTCCTCAGCCCTGTGCAAATCCCACTAACCAGCCCACCCAGGGCTCAGGTGGGGAGGGGCCCTGAGCGCACCTTCAGCTTCTTCTGATAGACCAGCTGGCTATTCTGGATGGAGAACCAGCGCCTGGGCAAATGGATGGGCCAGGAGGTCAGATGGGGCCGCCCCTCCCCGCCCCCCCATCTGCCCTACTGTCCCCCCCCCCCAGGGGAAGGCCCTCCCTCACCGGTTCCACGTCTTGAAGGCGTTGCTGGCCCTCTTGAAGAGATAGCCCTCCATCACCACCCCGCTGGGCGCGTCCACGTCAAACTCTGCTTTGGGCTCATCGTAGGAGAAGTCCTGGGGGTGGTCAGAGCCAGGCTCCAGTGAGTACCCACGCTGGCAGTGAGGACACTGCGCCCCCCCACAGGGTATCCCAGAACCAAGGTGGAAGTGGGGCACTGCTCTCCATAGCCACTTCCTGACCTGAGCAAGGCCCCAGCCCGAAAACCCCTGGGGGCAGATGCCTTTCCTCACTGCTGGGGCCCTAGAGCCCCAGCCCCCACTCCAGCCTTGTAGGCACAGCAAACTCTGGGATCAGGAAGGAAGCTGCCTCCCCCATCCTGAGCCCCCCATTCATGTCGCCAGCTGGGCCTGCTCTGCCCGCCTGACAGAGCTCCATTCACGCGGGCTGGGGAGACACTGAGTGCTGTCCTGTGTGTCCGGCGGTGGGAGAGCAGGCCCAGCCACCTGCTCCCCTGGCTGAGAGGGGGCAGGAAGGGACAGCTGCTGCTGCTCCCACGGGGGATGCGTCCTGGCTCAGCCTGTGTCCTTGCTGGTGCCAGCCGCCGCTTACAGCGAAGTGCCCACAGGTGCCTGGGGAGGTCTGAGGCCGCTGGGAGGTGTCCTTGGTGCTGAAGTGCCGCAGGGCGGGGAGAGGGCAGAGGCCCCGCCTGCCTAGTCCTCCCCTCCCCTCCTCCCTCCCCCCCCAGGGTGGACGCCCACTCACCTGCAGCAGCGTCTGCAGGGTGGACCGAGCAGAAGGGGGTGGGAGGAGGAAGAGAGTGCGTAAGTGACAGCTCCGCCTCCCTCCGCCCCCTCCCCCAGGCTCTCAGTGGTCCTGAAATAGCAGTTCCCGCCTGCAGCCCACTCTTGCCCTGGGCAGCGTGGGGGCAACTGCCTGGCGGTGAGCAAAGAGGCCCCAGTAGGAGCCAGCGACTGAGGCCCCAGAGGCTACCAGTGGCCTTGAAGGAAGGGGATCCCAGGTCCCAGCTCCAGCCCCAGCACCTGTGTGCAGAAGGGACTACGAGCCCTTTGCCCACCCAGCCCTGGCCTCTAAGTGATAGCAAGGCCACCCCTCCTGCTCCATGTGTCGACGCCCCTAAGGACAGAGACCCCTGCAGAGTGGGCAGGGCTGGGGGAAGGGACGGAGCACGTGTATGTGTCAGTGGGCCTCCCAGGTCAGTGGCAGGGAGAGGAATGGGGGTGGTAGCCTCTTGGGGTCTCCCCCATGAAGGGAAGTTGGGGCCGCAGGACCTCACCCGCTGCTGGATGGCAGCGTGCCTGTGCTCCATCTCCCGCTTCTCCACTGCTGAGTCGATCACCAGTTGGTCCAGCTGTGGGAGCATCAGGGAGGTAAAGGGACCCCGAGACCCTGGCCCACGTGCCACCCCTCCCGGCAGGCTCACCTCTGCTGCCAGCTTCTTCATGTAGGGGTCCAGCTGGTGCAGCAGGCTGTAGCCTTGCTGGAAGAAGCTGTACTGGGCATGCATGAAGGACAGCATCTGCAGGTGGGCACAGGTGAGCCCGGGGCGGGGCTAGACCAGTGCCCCAGGCCTAGCACACCTGCTCAAGGGCAGCCCCGCCCGCCCTCACCAGGCACTCACAGAATCCAAGATCTCAAACTTCTTCTTGGCCTGGAGGACATTGATCTGCCAGGGGAGGGGTGAGCAGATGAAGGGTGCCAGGGCCCAGGGAGCCTATGGTACCTTGCCATAGAATTCACTCACGCTGCTTGGGGTTCCCTGAGACCCTCGGCTCATCTTCAGCGCCCTGCACTTGTGCCAGTTCCCTCCTCCCACAGTCCTGGACGTTGGGTCCCACCCATGGGCAAAGCCAGGTATTCTCACCCCTGCTCCAATCCCTCTATCCTCCCTCAGCAAGGCCTTCCAGGCCTCCATCCCTGCAGCCTGTAGCCCACGCTGGTCCTACCCCCACCTCTGGGCCTTTGCCTGCCCCCACTATGTCTCTTCCCAAGATCTGACAAGGCAGGTTTTTTGGAGCCAGAGGCGCCCCTGAGAACGCCAACTGTCTGTCGTCAGGAACGCCACCCGCCCACTCCATGACCCGCCCACTCCGTGACCCGCCCACTCCAGGACACGCCCACTCCAGGACGAGCCCCACTCCAGGACCCGCCCAGTCGGTACCCAGTGGCCTACCTGCAGCACGTAGTCCAGCGCCAGGTGGCGGAAGCACTTGCGGGTCATGGTCAGGGCACCTGTGGCCTCCTCCACCTCGTGGGGCCGGTGCCGCGGAGCCTGGGCATTCCTCACCAGGGCCAGCTCCAAGTCCTCCCGCACTTTGTCAAACTGCTTCTTGGTCTCCTTGAACTTCCGCACATCCCTGGGGGCGGCCGGTGGCAGGTCAGGGGGTCCAGACAGGGTGAATTCGAGTCTCCCTCACTCCCCCGACTCTCACGCTCCTGGGTAGGGCATCCTTTCCAGGCCTCCCTGCCTGCATCCCCTGTATCCCATGACCTGGCTCTCCCGTCCCCCTCCAGGCCCCAGGGCATGCCTTCCCCTTCACCACCTCACTCCCAGTATTGGTCCAGCCTGGGGTGATGTCCAGCTTCATCCAGGACTCCAGACTCAAGTACTCAACTTCACCGTGACCTTTCCACTCAGAGGTCCCCAAGGCATCCCAAGGGCACACACAGGCTCAGAGCTGAGACTCCCACCCAGCTCTCACCTCCTCCCACCTACCCCGAGTAGTCCCAGGGCCTCGCCCTCACTCCTCACCTGAGGCCATCTCAACTGCCCTCAGTGTTCCCTGACCCTGCATCCTACCCCAGCCCTGTGCCACCTCCAAGCCTTTGCCCTTGCTGAGCCAGGGGCCTCAGGGAACCACAAGCAGAGCCTTGAGACCTTGGGCCAAAGTCATCCTGAGCAGGCCCTAGGACCCCACAAGTCCAGGAGAGCTGCGTCTGCTCCCCATTCCAGCAGAAGTGGCACCATTATTCCCTCCCGGGCTGGGAAAGGCCAGGCCTCCAGGGCTCTGAGGGCCTCAGGGCCACTCACTCTTTGACGAAGTTGTGGAGCTGCTGCCGCACGGACCTCTGGGCCTGGTCAAATAGGATCTGGGGCCGAGAGGGAACGGGGATTACAGGTCTGTCCCCACATGACCCCATAGGCCAGGCCCCTGTCCCCCACCAGGTAAGAACCTGGAAAAGCCCCTCCAGCCCTGCCTGTCCCCAGCTGGTCATCCCCACAGAGCCGCCTCACAGAGTCTAGGGGAGTGGGTGTGACACCCAGGCCTGGGCTGGCGCCCAGAGGCGACAGCTGTGACCACCTGCCCATCTCCCCTCCTGGCTCTGCGACAGACTAGAGGCCAAAGTTGTGCCAGATGGCCCCTCCTACGGCCCCATCCCACACTGGCCCAGACAGGACAGGCACACACAGGGCACCTGGTGACACCGAGTGCCTTCTGGCCCTGTGAGGCCACCTTGAGGATGACCAGCCCTGCAGTAGGAAGGATCAGGCCCAAGCTGTAGCTCCCGAGGGACCTGGCCTGGGGAGTAGGGGGTTGCGGTGGTTGTCGGGAACTGGAGGGCTCCCCACTGCACTGGTTGGACCCAGAATCAGACCCCCACATGGGGGGAGGGCTGGACCCTATCTGGAAGCAGACAGACAGGGCAGGATGAGCTGTTCTGAGCTGGTTTATTTCGGAACTTCCCCTGCGGGGTGTGGGGCCCTTGTTTAGTCTGGGACTCTAGTTCCCAGGCCACGTCCCACCACCCACGTGTGCCTTGGGCCCTGTTCCATGTGATCTAGACCCATCCCGGGTAGCAGCGAGGTCGGGAGTCACCCAGGAGCCATGGGGTCAGCTTGGGAGATGCGTCTGGAGACCACTGCCTGGTTAGGGTGCCCTGGATGAATCTCCAAGTCCTCTGCCACCCTGAGACCCCACTGCCCTCAGCCCTCCATACTGTCGGCCCTCACTGGGGACTCAGCAGAGCACCTCATGATGTCCCCCCACCATACAGACTGGAGGAGCTAAAACGTGGCCTCCCCCAAAGCTTGCCCCACCAGCCAGCTCAGCTTCCTCGGAGCCAGCCCAGCAAGCTGTCCAGGCTGGGCGGGGCCTGCGGGGAGCCAGTGGGGGCAGCCTGGAGTGGGATCCTGGGATGTGGAGCAGAGGACAGGCCCTCACACACCCCCACCGGCCAGGGCTCACCATGTGGTAGTTGACCATCTCCTGCAGGCTGTCTCCAAACCTTTGTAGACATTCCTGAGGGAGCAGGGTAGAAAGGACGCCTCACTCAGATGGCCAGCACCTCCCCAGCCACAAGCCACAGAGCCACCCCTGCTCCCAGGCCCTCGGCACCGGTGCCTGTCCCTGACTAGAGTTCAGAGGTCAGCTGCCCCCTCACCGAGATGACAGGGTCACCCTGGCATTGCTGAGACAGGTCTCGGACGCCGCTCACGAAAAGCCTGTTCGTTGTGATGTAGACCTTGCCAGCCTCGATCATTCCGCTGCACAGCTTGACCAGCTGCGGACAGGATGAAGGGGCAACACTCACACGGCCTGCCTGTGCCAGCCTTCACCACAGCCCGGAGGCTGGGGTGGCCAGAATGCAGCTCAGGGCCCATCAGTACCCAGGACACAGCTGCCCTGAGCAGCCCAAGGCTAGGGAAGGCCCACCCCTGCGCGCCTTCCATCCCCAGCCCCCTGGGTGCTAGGACTGCGTGGTGCCACCTGGGCCTCAGCTCCAGAGCAGGAGATGGGAGTGGCACCGGGAAGCCGAAGCAGAGAACCCAGGGCTGGGTGGGCATGTGGTCCTGGCCAGTGAGGAGGCTCAGGGAAGCTGCCCCGCCTCCCCCCCTGCCTCCACCTTCTGCCCCCACCCCAGTCACTCAGAGGCACAGCCCCCAACAACTGTCCCCCGCCCCAAAGACTCAGCTACAGGGAACTCACCAAGGCCCATCCCCACCTGAGGGGAGAACTGGGACAGACCCATGTGCACCTGGGTCAGGCATGGGAGGCAGAGCTGGGGAGAGTGGGGGACACAGACACGCCTTGTGCGCACACACAGGTGGCTGGGAGCAGGGTAGAGCGGCACGCACCCCAGCCCTCACCTTGTCCAGTTTGGCCTCTATCTCCACCACATCTGTCTCCACCTCATCGATGGTCGCCCTGCAACGGATCAGGCAAGGCGGCTGGGGCTCAGCCTGCAGCCAGCACCAGGCCACGGTCTTCACCTCCCTGAGGGGAGGCCCACCTGCTGCCCATTCCCCTCAGAAAGGCCAGGAAATGGAGGCTGGGAGAGGGGACCACCTCCCTGGGAGGAGGAAGAAGCACAGGGACCCAGGCCCAGCTAGCTCCGCGGCCACCCAGTGCCAACCACAGCCCCAGGCAGGAAGAGGCCCAGTTAGTTGGAACGCCCCATCTGGGGTCCGGCTGCTGTGGCCCTGGGTAGAGGAGGACAGACAAGGCCCTGAGGACAGAGAGAGGAGCTGGAGCCCCAGGGCAGGTGCACACACTTACGGAGACAGGCCACCCTCCTGCCCAGCCCCCACCTCTCTTCAGGGCCCAGAGCTGACCCCAGATCCCACTGCTCCCCCCACCTCAGCCTGGCGCCTGCGGCCCCTGGAACAAACTTGTGTCAGCTGGAGTCCCAAGCACAGGATGGCTGCTGTCTCTGATCCCCACACTCCTACACACACATGAGACGGGGGCTCCCCCAGCCTCAAAACACAGAATGGCACAGTCTGCCACAGAGAGGGGGTGGGTCAGGCTTAGCAGGAGCCCACTCCCCTGGGCAGTCTGACAATGGGCTGTGTTGGGAAGGGGAGAGTTAACGCATGACATCACCAGAGAAGGCAGAGGCAGATGGATCAGGCACGTGACACCCCCCTGCTCCGGGAACAGGAAATAGGGAAACTGGGCCAGGACCTGGTGCCCCCCCAACCCACTCAGCTGGTGAGCTGGGCCCATCTGGTCTCCTGGGGACAAGGGACAACAAGAATGGGGTTTAGGCCAGGGGTGAGATGAGGGCGGCCAGGGACAGGTCTTGGGCTGGGTCAGGTCGAGGGAGGCCAGCAGGGGGAGGGGCACGTTCCCGGGTTTCCCAGGCCTGGGGGGTGGGGCCTCATCTCTCACGTGGGTTGCAGCCCAGCTAGATCCCCACTAGGAGCTGTCGGGGGCGCCAGGCTGCCACCTAGTAAGGTCCCCACCAGCCACTCTGGCTGGATAGGGGCTTCTCTGGGCAGCCCCCACCAATCCCCAGGGGCTCCAGGGACGTCTGCTTAGAATGGAGGTGACCGGCGGCCCGCCCCAAACTGCCTGGAGGTGTGACCTTAGGTATGGCTGACTGAGGAGGCTGGGGCCCTAAGGACCTTGACCACTGCTGTAGCCTCTCCCCTACCGCTCAGAGGGTCTCAGGGGAGGGAAGGACCACCCACCCAGGAGAGGGCTCTATAGAGGGGGACAAATCCTGAAGTCCCCGCTACCCCAAGTGCCCTGGGTAGTTATATGGAGAGCTGCCACCCTTGGGCCTGGGTGTCTGGTCCTTGGAAAGCGGCAAGGGGGTCTGCACCAGGAGCCAGTGTGCCAGCTCCCCCCTCCCCAGCCCCCAGGAACCCAGGCCTCTTGTCCTGCCCTCCCTCCAGGATTTCCTCAGCAGTTAGGAGGATGGGGAGGAGGGAGAGGCCAGCTACCCCCACCCGAAGCCATGACTCAGCGCCTGAGGCCCCACCCAGGGGAGGGGGCACCAAGAAAGAGGGGTAGGCGGAGGCCCCAAGCCTGTCTGGAAGAATCTGGACCCCCCCACACAGCCACATGCTCTCCTCAGACCAAGAACACACAAGCAGGGTCCCCCTTCCCGGGGCCGGGACCACTTGGCCGTGCATCGGTTTTCACTGACCACATCCTCCTGGCCTGCCCCACCCTGCCCCGCCCCAAGCCCAGCTGCCAGGAAGCCCAGTTACATCGTCTGTCAGTCTGCTGCACCTGAGGGTGAACTGACAGGGGGAGCTCAGCGAGGCCTCAAATCCCCCATGAAATCTCAACCCAACCCTGAAGCCCAGATTGCAGCTTCTGTGGCCCAGGGTCTGGGTGAGTCCACTCAGCCCCTCCCCTAGCTGGGCTGGCACTTTCACAGGGCAGCCCCTCCCTGCCAGAGGAAGCATGGAAAAGCCACCGCACCCACTGCGGGAGCCACAGAGTAGGCCGGTGGAAGGGAAGGGCTAGAGGTGAATGGGGCCCCAGCACCCCCAGTCTGACCAGGCAAGGAGGGCCTGCATCCCTCCATGCAAGGGGAGGGGGAGCATGAGGCTTCTGAGTGAGAAGCCAGGGCAGGACTAGGGGTCCTCAGCGGTGACCAAGCTCCCTGCTGAGGCTCTGGCCACACCTCGCCCCCTGCCTGGGTCCTGGAGGGCAGTGGGCAGGGGTGGGGTCCCAGCACCCCACAGGTGTCTGAGTTGTTCACACCCCCTCCCTCAATCAGTGAGCAACAGGATGGGAGAACACAAAGGATCGCCCCCCCCCACCCTCCCGCCCAGGGCCTGGGGCCACTCTCCGACCAACCAGACCCCTCAGCCCCAGCTCCCCCAGACCTTTGCTGCTTACTCCCTTGTGAAGCAGTTGTGCAAGGGGCTGGCTCCAGGGAGCTGGGGGGGGAGGGGCAGAGCACCGATACACCCACACACAGGCCCTCTGCTGGTACAGCCCAGAGACCCAGCACGCACACGCATGACCAAGCACACCTGTGCACAGAGGAACAGCACACATGCTCTTGCGCAATCAAGTGTGCATGCATGCGGTGGCAAGGTGCACATACACACACAGGTGTGCAGAGACGTGTGCCCAATGCTGGATATGCACAAAGTAACATGCATGCTTAGTGTCAACACTCACATGAGCATGAGTACAGTATGTACAGTATGTGTATGGTTCACACCGAGAAGTGACCTAGGCACACGCGTGATGCACCCGTCACTGGTCTACACACATTCATCAAGCATGCCAGCACAAGGGTGCAGCTCACCCACACATTCACACCCAGGGTCTGGCCCCAGGGAGGGTGCCAATGGACAGCTCACTGTGCGCCTGGCACACAGGAGGTGCTCCGCTAAGACCACTGTGCACACATTATGAACCATGGTGCCCGCCTGCACTCCCAGGAAGGACCGAACACAGACCCAGGGCCAGCCACAGCCCAGAACCTCCCACCGGAACCTCGCAGCCAGTCTGCTCAGCCCAGCCCCCAATCCTCCAGGCTCCTAGGTCACCCCTGCCAAGCAACCAGCCCCAGGCCCTACACGTGGCTCCAGCTGCCTGTCCCCCATGCACTGCTTTTGGCACACCGACCAAGACAGACTCCAGGGACAGACACCCCACGCTCCCAGACCACCGTGGCTGGAGCGGGACTTGCAGGGCGGGGAAGGGTCTCAGCCCTGTACAGGTGACTAGCACGAAGGTGCAGACACAAAGCAGGGATGGACACTCCCACAGAGAGGTGGCCGTGCCGGCGACAGCCCCGCCCCCGCGCGCGCGCCCTCCGCGCGAGGTGACCAGCACAAGGGGCATCTTTTGTTCCGGCCCCTCGGCCAGGGCGCTGCGGGTTTTGTCCCATGCCGGCTCCTCCAGCTCCCGACACCGGTTTCCGCGCGGAGCACAAAGGCGGCACCGACGTCCCTGCCCCGCGCCCCTCCCCCGGCCGCCCGGGAGCCCCGAGGGGGCGGCGACCCTGGCGACCACAAAGGGCGCGCCCCGTGGACGCACCTGAACCGCGGCGAGTCCTTGATGCACTCCTCGAACTCCACGGTCATGGCTGCGGTGGCGCGCGGCGCTCACTGGCACGAGGACCGCGGCGTCCCGAGCGGCATCCTCGGCCGGCCCGGCCCGCTCGTCCGCCCGCCCGCCCGCGCCGCGCCGCGCTCAGCGCCCGCCCGCCTCGGAATGAGGCCGCCGCACAGCTGCCCCGCCCCGCCTGTCACCGCCGGGGAGCGTCGCTAAAGTCCGCGGCCCGCGCTCGCCGTGCGCTGTCACAGCCAGGGAGCGTCGCCAAATGCTCCTTCTTGCGGCCGCAGGCACTCGTCTCCGGCCCCGGCGCCCCGACGTCCCGCCCACCTTCGTTCCCGGGCAACTCAGGGTTGGAAAAGTAGGGCCTAGCAACAGTGAGGCTTCGGTAGCCGTAGCCGGGGCCGCGGGGCTTGGGGAGGGCGCGGGCCCCGCTGTTGCGCAACTCCGGGCGTTTGCAAAACCCGCTTGGCCGGAACGCGGGGGACGGACACGCTCCGCGAGAATGGGGGACAGTGAGTGATTGGGTAGGCTGAATGCACGTACGCGGGGGTGTGCGGGTCAGCGGGTGGCTGTGAGAGCCTCTCCCGAGACACCGCTGCACGAGTCGGGCCACGCGCTCTGCAGCGCGCCCACACTTTGCATCCGTTCCCTAAGTCTGACCCCGCCTCCATTCCCCCGCCCTTTGCGGCCAAGGGGTGGGTGTGCCCCGCTATCGGGGCGGGGCGAATGTAAAGGCGCAGGCGCAGGCACAACCGGGGTGCCGGGTGTATGGCCAGATTGCGTGCGCACGCGCGCAGGGCCCACGTGTGGCCCTCAACTCCGCCGGGTCCGGCTCCGCCTCCGCCCGGCGCCTCTCCGTCCGGTCCCGCCCCACCATGGGCTCGGGTCCGGCTGCGGGCACCGTGCGGGCACGCTACCTCGTGTATTTCCAGTATTTGGGCACAGACTTTAAGTACGTCCTCCGGATCTCCCTCCGTGCCCGAGACCCCCACGTGCAACCCGGCGCCTCGGGAAGCACCGGAGCTTGACACCGAGGGCGGCGGGTGACCTGGCGCCCGAGGGGAGGGCCAGAGTTATATTTAGGATTCGCACCTCCGGCCTCGGGCTCCGGCACAGGGGAAGGAATGGCCAAGTTGGCCGCCTAGAGCGGGACCCGGGCGGGAAGGTCTCCGCCCGCTGACCTGCGTCCACCTGTGCCCACAGTGGTGTCGCGGCCGTCAGGGGCGCCCAGCGCGCCGTCGGGGTCCAGAACTACCTGGAGGTGAGCTCTGTTGGTCTTTCGCCCGGATGGAGGAGGACGATCCCGGGGAGGGGCAGATGGGAGCACAGCGCCTCTGGAAGCACAGGGAGCGGTCCTTCGCTACTCTGGTCCTTGCCCTGAGTTTCCGCCCCGCCGCCGCCGGCTGTCCCCGCAGGAGGCCGCAGAGAGGCTGAAATCGGTGGTGCCGGTCAAGTTCGTCATCTCCAGCCGCACGGATGCTGGGGTCCACGCCCTGAGCAACGCTGCGCATCTGGACGTCCAACGCCGCTCAGGCCAGCCGCCCTTCTCACCTGAGGTCCTGACCCAGGCCCTCAACACCCACCTGAAGCACCCCGCCATCAGGTGTGCACCCCTCGGTGCTCCCTCGTCCACCGCGGGTAGAGGCGGGGGTCAGAAAGGACTGCGTCTGGACCGAACTTCTTGGGGTAATGGCACACTTGTGGGCCGTCCTCCCTCTGGTGTGCCTGACCTTACTCCCACAGGGTCCTGCAGGCCTTCCGTGTGCACAGCGACTTCCATGCCCGCTACGCAGCCACATCCAGGACCTACCTGTACCGCCTGGCCACCGGCTGCCCCCGGCCTGACCAGCTGTCTGTGTTTGAACGAAACCGATGCTGGGCCCTGCGGGCAGAGTGAGTGTGCGTGTGAGAGTGAGTGGGAGAGGGGTGCCAGGCCCACCGGCTGGCCACTTCCTTCTGACCGTTCACCTGGCTCCCTGCAGTTATTTGGATGTGGCCGCCATGCAGGAGGCCGCCCAACACCTCCTGGGGACTCATGACTTCAGCGCCTTCCAATCGGCTGGCAGCCCATCCACTAGCTCAGTGCGCACATTGCGCAGAGCCTCAGTGTCCCCTGACCCAGCCAGCCCCTTTGTCCTCCCCCAGGAGAGCAGGTGAGGAGGGCAGCCTGCATGCTGGCCTGGAGGCTGAGGGGCTGGACTTAGCTGCAGCACCTTCCCTGGCAAGGGCAGAGCAGAGGCAGGACGTGGCTGGACTGGGGGCTCCCTATGTACCTGCTGGAGACATGCTGGGCAATCCAATGGTGCCCATGAACCTGCAGCTGTGCCCTCCCCCCAGCCTGAGGCTGGGGACAGGACAGAGAATGCCCCCTTTGTCCCAGGGCTCACTGCCTACTGGATGGATCTTGGCAGCAGCTGTAAAGGTTCCGCTGGGGGAGAAGCACCAGGCCAGTGGTTCTGGCCCAGCCTGACGGGGCTGGTTCCCCTACCCCTACCCAGCACTGTTTCAGCACTGGCAGATGCTGACTTCTAGAACCTTCCCAGGTTGAAGCACTTAAGGGAGAAGTGCTTCTACACGGTCAGCCTTGGACTCATGCCAAAGAGCCCCTTGCGAGAAGCTTGGGTCTCTGGCAGATGAGCTGACTGCGTGCCCCTCCTTCAGCTGCCCCAGAACTGGGACCAGGACTTAGCACCTTGCTAGAGGGCCCTGCACCCACAGCAAGGCCCCAGAAGGTTCGGCTGCCCTCCCACGCACAGCTGTGTCCCTCGTACCCGTTTCCCTTAGGGGTGGGTGGTCAGTGGAGGCCCCTGGAGTGGAAGAGAGGGTGGGAACCAGCCTTTCCTGGCCCCCTGCGCTGCCTAGTCTGCTTCCCTTGCCTGGGGCCAAACTGGGCTAGGACATCACAGGCACTTGTGTCCCCAGAAGGTTGCGATTCTGGACTCTGGAGTTTGAGAGCCAGTCCTTCCTGTACAGACAGGTACAGTCTGTCCTGGGGCCACCCTGGGTGTGGGGATGGGACTTGGGCCACTGTGGCAGTCTCGCCCTTGGGTCACAGGTGCGGAGGATGACAGCGATCCTGGTGGCTGTGGGGCTGGGGGCTTTGACACCCACTGAGGTGAAGGTGATTCTGGAGAGCCGGGACCCCCTGGGCAGGCACCAGACACGTGTGGCCCCAGCCCATGGCTTGTTCCTGAAGTCGGTGCTATACGGGGGCCTCAGGGACCATGGTAAGAGGAGGTGGCCTGGGGAGGTCCCTGCTTATACCCCACTGATTGGCCCTCTACCTAGCCTGGGTCCCTGCTGGAAGAGGAGCTCTTGGTGGCAGTGCCGTCACAGCCCTCATGTTGTTCTAACAGCCGGGAATCCATCCTGTGCTCAGCAGGAAAGCCAGGGGCCAGAGGGCAGGGAGGCCCCAGGTCAGCCAGAAGACCTCAGGCGGGAAACCAGCGACCCAAAGGCAGGCGGCCTGGAGTGAGGTGCAGGTCCCCCCCCACAGGTGCCATAGCCCCTCCTGACCTAGCCCTGTGGGCAAGTTCTCAATGGGGGAGGGAAGCTGAGAGGGGGGAGCTTCAGGGACTGAGGGCCTCCCCAGCCCCTGCTGAGAACCCCCTGCCCCCAAGTTGACTTAGGATCTGTCCACAGGTCCTGCCTCCAGCAGCCCCAGAACTTCTGTCAAGTGCTCTGTGGGGTCCGTAGCACTGAAACTACAGATGACCCCCCAGATGCCCAGCTAAGGTCAGGGCAGCCAGGCTCACTAGACTGGGCCACAGCAAGCCTCCTGCCTCCCCAAGTCTCTGCTGCCCTGGATGCTCCAGGGGGGCTGCCCCAAGGGTGTGTACAGATCAGGTGTGAACACCCAGAAGGGAATATATACAAACAGACCTCATTTCTGTTTGTTCTGGAAATTAATACACCGGGCCCAAAAATAGAAATAAAAAGTGAAGAGATCTCCAGGGCTGTTTATTTCTTCAGCTAAAAACGGCCACTCGGGGAGACATGTGCCACTATGGTCCTGTCCCCATGGATGAAGGCTGTGGCCAGCCGTGGGCTCCACATCCACAGGGGAAACCCACGGCACAGACATGGTCCTAGAGTGGAAGCCCAAGTCCCTCCACTTGGGCAAAGGGCAGGGCGGTCAGCTGCCTCCGCTGGGTGCCTGGGGCACACCCTTCTTGAGCAGGGCGGTGAGGTAGCTCCCCAGCTCTTCGTCCTGCAGTGGGAATCGGGGGGCTGTCGTCCGATCCTCCCCAACCCACCCAGATGGCCCAGGGTGATAGGGTGACCCCACCTGTCCTGACGCACTGCCAGGCGCAGGCCCTCCTGGGTTCTGCCACATACCTGGTAGGTCCAGGAGACCAGCAGCACCTTGGTGCCAGGGTCCTCTGAGTGGGCCGCAGCCTGGATGAGGATGGACTCCACGGTCACGGAGCCATCCGGAAGGTGCTGCACGCAGTGGTCCTTCAGCACGCTGCGGGGAGGCATGGTAAGACCCTCATCCCTGCCTGCTCACACCCCGCCCCCCAGGGCCAGGAGGGGCGGGGCCAGTGCCCACCTCTTCAGGTGGCTGTAAACACGCATGGCAGTCTCCTGCTCCTTGCGCGTGTCGTGCAGGTGCACGCGGCAGGTGAAGCGCAGCTGGTGCTCGGCCAGGCCCAGCTCCTTGAGGGCCTGCTCTGAGGATACCAGCCGGAAGTTCTGTGGGGCAGGAGCAGGTCAGGGAGCGCAGGAGCCCCTGCCCCCCACTCCTCAGAGATCACCCCCCACGCACTCACACTGTCCTTCATGATCAGGGTGCCATGTAGGAGCCGGGGCTTCTTGGCGTCAGGAAGCAGCCCTGCAGAAAAGGGGGCAGGAATCAGGGCCGTCGGCAGTTAGCCCGCCCTGCCCAGCCCCTCCCCGCGTGCCTGCCTCCCTCGTACCCTGTACCATCTCCCGCTTCAGCAGTCCCAGCGAGATGCCCACCGGGATGCAGGGACTCGTGGGCAGTGTCACCGTCTCGCCATTGGCTGGCATGTAGCAAGTGACTCCTGGGCCAGGGAGCAGGGCCAGCCTCAGTAGGTGGGCCGGCCCTGCCCACCCTGCCCTCCACCCGGCCCCGCCCAGCGGCCCGCAGGCGCCTACGGAACTCCTGCTCTATCTTCTGCTTCAGGAACTCCATCTTCTTGGCTTCCCCGTGCACCAGCAGCACGCTCTCAGGCTCCGCCTGGCGCACCAGCTGCATGATGCCCTTGGCGTCTGCATGGGCGCTGAATGACATGTACTCCACCTGCATCTTGACCTCCAGCTGCAGGTCACAGCACACAAGGCCGTCACCACCCACCCGGGAGGGTCCAAGGAGCGCTGGGGGCGGAAGAGGGGGGAAACTCACCAGCTGCCGCCCCTCCATCTCCAGCTTGCGCTGCCCACTGAGGATCTTGTGGCCCACCGTGCCCTGCACACAGTAGCCGGGCATAATGACCTTCAAGGGGCAAAGGGGTGGAGTTGCTGGCACCTGCATGGCCTCAGGGCTGTATCTCAGGACACCCTCACCCCACCTCTCTGCCCCTCAATCTGAACGCTTACCAGCCCCGCTGTAGGTCTGGGCGGGCTTGGGCCTGCCCACGCCTGACCGCTGTGACCGCTACTCAGGGCGTGGGGGCCTTCCTGCCTGGGTGGGACACTGGCCCCAGGATACCAAGTCCCCAGACAGCGGCAGTGTCGCCAAACCAGGGGGAACCTCTGCTCCCCCACCTCTGCCCAACCTCATAGGCCCTTCAGGGAACCACCAGGGGGCCCAGACCCCTCACCATGTTCTTCTCATTCCCTGCCCACTTCCGGAAGATCTGCAGGGACTGGCCAGCATGCAGCATGCCCGGCGTGGCGAACACGACCTGCAGGGTGGCCATGGGAGCAGTCAGGTAGCCCACGCTACGTCTGCCCATGAACTCGGCCAGGCCTCCCCCTCTGACCTCTTGCCCACAGCACGGGTGAGCCCCTCCCCCGCGAGACCCGCAGGCAAGAACCCAGGCTCGCGCTGGCCGGGGCCTCACCATTGGACCTGGGTTGTCGGCAAACGCTCGGTCGAAGGCCTTGATGTGCTTGAACTCGAACATGTTCCTCTGGACGAAGGTCTTGCGGATCTTTTGGTTGGTCCAGGTGATGAAGAGCTTGTAGTAGTGGTTGGCCTTCTCCGTCAGGCCCGTGGAAAAGTAGATGGGGGCCTTCAGGTTCATGCGCTCCCTGTGGGCAGGGCGGTGTCACCTGCCTGCGCATGCGTCAGGTGGGGGGGAGAACAGAGTGCCCCGCGGTCCCCACCCACTGTGCTTCTCCTGTGTGGAGGCTCGGGAGGGAGGCAGGCGCCCTCCAGGCTCCGGCGGCGCCCACATATGGGCATCCTGACTGCGCATGCGCCTGACAGCCACCAGTACTGCGTTGGTTTCTGCAGCCTGTGCTCTTCCTGGAGCAAGGTGGAGACCCATCGGGCTGGACACTGGGGGACGTCGTGGCCCACTCACAGGCACAGGCACCCCGCTCCCTACCTCCCACACAGCCAGGGCGCTGTACCTACCAGAAGGTCTCCAGCAGGATGCAGAGCTCCTGAGCGCGGCCCAGTGCAAACACTGGGATCAGCACCTGCGGGGAACGGGAGCACGCGTGGGAGCCCCTGGCCACTGCCCACCCAGGTCGATCCCACGTGAGAGCGCAGTACGTGGGCAGCTGCTCCCTGTGGCCACCTTCTCAGGCTCTGCTAGCAGGTCTGATGGCCTAGGGCTGCATCCACGGAGGCCCCACCCACATCTGCCCCCCATCCCTGCCCGGGCCACAGTCTATCCACCGTGACCCCATAGGATGTTCTGGCCAGCTCTTCATTGGGATTGGACACGAGACAGATAAGTGCCCCTCAGAGGGTCAGGGGAGCTTTTCTTCCCAAAGCTGAGCAAACGCCCCCCCGGTGCCCAGCCCGCCCCCTGCCGAGGGCCAGGTACCTTCCCGCCACGCTCCACGGTCTCATGCACCTTCTTCAGGAAGTCTCGCTCCCGGCAGCGCTTGGAGTCGCGAATGGTCGTGGCATATGTGGATTCTGTGATGAGCAGGTTGGGGCGGCATTTGTCGATCCAGGCAGCTCTACAACAGAGGGGCACAGCCCAAGGTGGACAATCCACATGGCCACAGGCTGGGGGCAACAAACTGGACCCCAGCCATGGACACGGCCAAGGCCCTCCGGCTGGCAGCCACCACCTCTGCAAGGTCCAGGCAGTGGGATGTCACGGGCAGTACTAGGGCAGTGACAGGAAAAACAGACTCTGCCTCGCATGGGGGACACAAGGGGACACTGGTGTGCTGACGGCTCAGGCACCCAGCACATCCTCAAAGGTCAGTGCACTCCGACGGGATTGGGGGGGCTCCACGGACTGAAACAAACACACCAGCCAACTTACCCCAAGTGCCGGTCCGGGGTCATGTTATAATCGCCCTGGCAGAGAAAGTAGCATTCGAGACGGTGCCTCCTGCCCTGCCCAGGCAGCCCATCCTGCGCCGCACGCATATGCACTCACCGTGTAGACCACAGACTCTGCGCCCACCCTGATCTGGAACATGGCGGCCCCCAGCACATGGCCTGCGTAGTAAGCCTTGATCTCCAGCTCGTCGTCTACCTGTGGAGGACAGGGCTGAGCTGGGGTCTGCGGGCTGCGCTGGGCTGGCGGCCAGTGGGGGACACAGGGCTGGGAGGAGGCGGGCACAGGACATGATGTTGTTCGGAGCCTTTCATTTCTTCCTGTTTTTCCACGCACAACATCAGCTTTCAATCAAAAGTGACCGAACACAAAAGACGAAACAAGAGGGTCAACACAAGCCACCCTGGGGAGGCAGATGGAAGGGCCCTGCAGTTCCAGACGCAGACTTTAAAAGGACTGTGATTAATGAAGTCAAAGAGATAAAACACAAGATTAAGTGTGCTGGCAAAAACCCAGAAACTATTTAGAAAAGTGGAAATTCTAAAACCAGAAACTATAATAAACGAAATTAAGAATTCAGTGGAGGAATTTAATACATAACCAAAAAGCATGAACGAATTGAAACACACACAATGAAATTGCCAGCATGAAGCCCAGAAAGAAAAGGACAGTGGAGCCTGGAGTGAGACCAAACACTCGGCCACCCAGGCCCAGGTTGGAGGAGAAAACAGGTGAAGCAGCCCTGGGAGAACCTGAAGACAACAGTGGGGTCCAGAGGCCCCACCGGAGCAGGGAGGAGAAAACACAGGTCCACCGAGTATGCCCGCCAAGATCCAAGGAAAAGAACATAATCCAACAAGCAGCCCAAGAGAAGGATTCTCTTCCAAACAGCAGCGGGAGGATATGCACAAAGTATGGAGAGAAAGTAATCACCACCCAAGAATTTTGAGCCTGGTGAAGTCCTTCCAGAATGAGGGCGCAGGAAGCCACCTGCAGACGGTGAGGAGGAAGGTGGCCGTCCACCTGCTTCAGCTCACACCGGTGTTCTTCAGGCAAAAGGTGAGTTACCCCCAAGGAAGACATGAGCGGCAAGAAGGAGTAACAGACGACACCCAGCGGTGCCTGAGCATCGGGCAGGGCTGGCACACACAGCGGGGGTTCAAATACACACAGCAGCGTGTGACGCGGGAGGGCGGACACACAGCCAACATCGAGACCCCTGCACCATCAGGAAACAGACAGGCGCCTTAGATTTCCGTCGTCAGGGATGCATTTTGTAATCTACTACTAAATAATTCTAAAAGACTATCTAATTACCAACCAAATAATGGAAGAAATAAAGAGTTTAAAAAAACCAATCCACAAAAGGCAATAAACAACAGGCCAGAGAAAGGACACAGGTGGTGGGAGGGTCCAGGTACGGCGAAGCCCGAAGCTCTTACTAGACGTGGACTCTACAGGGCAGGTTATCAGGCCGGATTTAAAAACGAAAAAAGCACATGCTACCTCAAAGAGCCACACTTAAAACATACAGAGACAAAAAGGTTGAAATAAAGAAAAAGATGTACTATATAAACGTTAACCCAAGGGGGGGGGGAGGTGGGACTGGTGTAACCAGGTTACCAGAAAAACAACTTTGAGGCAAAAAGCATCACTAAAGATAAATATATGTACTTCACATTGACACAAAGTTCAACCAGGAAAAAATGACCCAAAATGTGTAGGCGCCCAGTAACAAGCAAAACCTACAGACAGATGCACAATCTGGAACTTTACTAAATGTCATGTCACCAGCTCGGGGAGCCCTTTGTTCCCTAACCCACACACAATGGTGACCGAGGTGAAGCCAACTGCGCTGGACGCCCTGGGCTCGCCCATCTCACCACCCAGTCTCCGCCTCCCCCGCCGGCGGCACACCCGCAGCCCCGCCGTGCTCATGGCACCAGTGTGCCATGGGCCGGTCCCTCTCCGCCTCCTCCACGTACCGAGGCACAAAGCTGGGTGAGCAGCAGAGGCACCCCACCCCACACCCCGCGCAAATGCGGAATCTGGGCAGAGACCCACGGCCGCCTGGTGGCCCAGTGTCTGACCTGGACCGTCTGGTGCAGGTGGACGGCCACCACCTTCTTCATGCAGTCCTTGATCATCTGGGAGGTGAAGAAGTTGGCCTCGCCCTTCTTGTCCACGGCGACCTTGCGGTAGTCCTCCAGCAGGATGGGGCAGATGGCCTGGGTGGGGTGCGTCATGTAGATGGGCCCGTCGTAGCCCACCATCTCGCTGAAGTAGGGCAGTGCCCCGCAGTGGTCCAGGTGGAAGTGGCTGTGGGTGCAGTGCGGTCAGCCCCACCCTCCACAGCCACTGCGCACAGCGGGGCTCCTCATTCACTCGTTCATTCATTCACTCCGAGTGCCTACTGTGCAAGAGGCACTGTCCTAAGGACTGGACAGGGAGGCGTGAGCACAAACAAAAGCTGCTATCTTCCTGGACTTTACAGTCTAGATACCTAGTTTAGCGATAAGCAAATAGTTAAAACGTTTGCCAGAGGATGACACGTTCCATGAAGAAAGAGCAGCTAGGGGGACAGTGTACCAAGAGTCACCACCTTTGGTGGGTGGCACAGGTACTGACGGCCAGCACTGGGATGAGCCTGGAACGACCCTGGGGCAGAGGGAACGGCAGTGCTATGTCCGGCCACAGACAAAGCAGGCGCATGGGACGAGCGCTAATTCAAGAAGGGACCGAGACCTCAGGAGCCTCCGAGTATCTGAGGAAGGGCTGTCCAAGATGGGGCACCTCTGGCTCCGGTGAGGGCAGACCAGCAGGGGCTCTGTGGTCATCCAGGCAATGTGGTGAAGGTCAGGGTTGTGAGAGGGTCTGGACCCTGGCAAGGTTTGTGGACTATCTGGGTGGAGCGTGAGGGTGAGAGGAGGGGAGGCCCTGAGGTGGGGGCAGGAGGGACACGGGGCCTGTGACGATCGATGATGGGGCCGGGGTTGGTGGTACGGCACTGCTGCCAATTGCTGCTGAGTGAGAGCAGGCCCGAGGAGTGGCCTGGGCTCGATGGGTAAAATGTCACCTGTGACTGTGGGGGCCGCCTCCCTGCCACGGACCAGCTGCCCTGACGCAGCCTCATTTTCCTAGGGCACCTGGGCTCTCGTCCACGACTCGGGGCCACCGGCAACAGGCATGCACAGCGCTGCCCCACCACCACAGGGCTGAGTGCAGCCCGCCAAGGAGCAGCCGTGAACAAGTATGGCCACACAGGAAGGTGCCGCCACGGGGGCCAGCGTCCAGTGGGGAGGGCCAGCCCTGGGGATAAGCCTCGAAGGCAACCTCAGACAGAGCCCGGGCCCACAACACCCACAGCCTGCGGCGGCACAGGCCCAAAGCGGCTTCCCGGGGTTCCCGGGGGCCCTCGAGGCGGAGAAGCTGTGAGCCCACACAGCATGGCACTGCCACCAGCAGCCGGCAGGGGCCCACCTGATGATCACGCAGTCCAGGAAGTCGGTCAGCCGGCCGTTGCGGGTGATGTAAGAGAAGTCGGGGAAGCGCCTCTGAGGAGCCGAGAGCGAGCATCAGAGCGCAGCAGGCTGCCCGGGTCTCCGGGGGCAGCTGGACACGGCACGCCCACTCCGGCGGGCTGCTCACAGCCTCCGAGAGTAGGCGGAACCGGTGACCCAGCCAGAAGCCCAACCTGGGGTGCGCCTAGCCCACCCACCAACCCTGCAGTAGCCCACAAACCCCCTCGGTGTACAGACTGCCCCCTGTGCAGGGCACCCCACCTGTCACGTGATGGTGGGGGAGCTACCCAGCAATGCAGTGACACAGACTCATCTGTCCCCACCACTACCCAGGAGCCTAGACTGTCTCCAACCCATGGGTCAGAGCCTGACACTCTGAGCGCCGGGTTGCTGGGGACAGGCCCTCCCCAGCCCCGCAGGTGCCTCTGGGAACTCACATCATCGTTGAAGCCCATGTGCATCCCACAGTCCAGCATGACATTCTTGCCCGCAATGGAGACCAGGATGCAGCTTCGGCCCACATCCTGGCCAGCCCCTGCAGGGAGAGCAGGCCAGGGTGCTGCCAAACCCTCCCCCTGCCCACTGCCATCTGTCCCTCCCCTGTGTCCCTGCAGAGCCCTCAGTGGGCTGCTGGTGGATGACACATGAGGCGGGAAAACTGCCACCTCCACGCGCAGATGAGCAGGGGAAATGTGCAGAGAGGAGACAAAGGACCAAGTCCTCCAAGTGAGTTCTCGCCCAAGTGGCCCCCACTGTGTCTCCAGCCTCAGGCCCGGCCTCTGCCACCCAGGGTCAGATGGAAGAAGTCCTACACCTCTCAAGGTCGCAGCCCACCCACTGTGACCCACCCGCACCCTCAGAGGCCAGGGGCTGAGTACAGGGCACTTTCTGGCCACCTCAGATGGCCATACATCGTCTCCTCTGGGGTTTGGGGTCCCAGAAGGAAATGGACACAACCTCGCAAGGCCTGATGACAGCAGACAATCTGCTTTCCATCTTGAACACTATAAGCCTCCCTCTGCCGGCCCCCTGACCCTCTATCAGCACCCACACACCATGGTGACCAGGCCACGGCCCAGACCAGGATGCAGGCTGGTCCTCAAGAAGCTTGTCGCCCATGACAGTAGCAGGTGACACCAGCCAAGAGCTCTGCCCGCGTGCCTCAGGCAGCCCAGCCACAGGTGGTGGCCTTGAGATCTCCTATAAGGCCACTCCTGTCCCCACCAGGACCAGTCTCCCCAAGGGCCGGGTCTTAGCCATCTGCCCCCTGCTGGACTTCCAGTCCTGGAGACGTGCCAGCTCAAGGCCCTCCAGACAGCTGTGGGAGAGAGACAAGCCACCCTTCTTTACAGATGAGGATGTGAAGCCACTGAAATCATGGGCCAAACCCCCCAGCGGGGCACATGGCTCCTAGGCATGAGGCCAGGGATGGCCTTCCGGGTTCCAGCTCTTAGGCACCGCCCGTCTGCCCACAGCAGGACCCACAACGATCCCAGGGAGCAAAGACAGTGGCCTGAACTGGGCAGGAGATGTGGGGAAGTCCAGGAGGGGGCAGGACTCAGGAGAACGCGAAGGAAACACCCAGTCCGCAGGGAGCTCACGTTTTAGGCAAGCACGTGGATAACACACCGAGTGCATCAGATGGACGTCAGCGCCGTGGAGGTTAAGGCAGGAAGGGAAGGGGACACAGAAACTTCCAGAACCACGACAGGCTTCACTTGTAAGCAGGGTGAACAGGGACAGCCAGGAAAGGGGCAGGTGTACCAACACCCTGGGGCCCAGGTAACCTGGGAGGCTGCATGGCCGAAACTGGTGAGGGAAGCCAGTGGAGCAGCAGCAGGTCTGCTTTCATGGTGCTGAGACGAGGGACCCTAGGGGGCACACCCAGGTGCAGACTGGGTAACGGAAGCAGCAAAAAGACAGGACTGTTCAAGGAGAATGAGTGGTGAGAAAAGGAGCCCAATGGGAATGGGGGTGGAATGAGGCTCCTGCAGAGGCCCCTGGGGAGGAGCCAGGGGCAGGGAGGGCGTGGGGCCACAGACGCCAGAGCTGACCCTGTGCCAACAGCTAGGAGAGGCTGTTGGGGTGACAGCGCATATGGCAGCGTGGGATGTCTGCTGGCCAAGGGCAGGGGCGTTCGCTGCGGTTGTCAAGAACTCAGTGTCCACCCTGGGGGCTGAGCGGGCTATTCTGACCAAGCGCTCCCACCATGAGAAATGACGTGGAGGTGCGTGGGACACCTGTACCGGAAGATGCTCCTGACACAGCCCAGTGCAGGAGGCAGGTGCTGGAACAGTTCACCGGATGTATGCAGGAAGAATGCCCAGAGAAATCTGGAGGGCTGGCCACCAAAATGACAGCCCCAGTTGTTTCTGGGACTCTGGATTATGAGTGATCTTTCCTCCTTTGCACTGTTTTTGACTGTTCAGGCTTTTAAAAATGCACATTTCTTTTGCAAAAAGCAAAGCTATTTTTTTTTTAAATGTTGCAGAGGTCCGGTAAAACCAGGGCTGAACTGAGGGTGGACCGCCAAGTTGGGTAACCGGGAGTAGAGTTTCTGGGCGGGAATTCCCGCCCGTTCTTGTGAATGTCTTCGCTTTCCCGTTCCTGAATCCCCAGAAAAGTTGGTCGGGAAATTGGGAAAATCGGCTCCTTGAACACAGTAATACTCACGATGGTAAATAAATGTACTACTCACAATATATCTTAGACATTTTTCCTATTTATCGCTAGGGCTTCCGGGCGGAAATTCCTGCCTGGAATTTTCCATTCTAGGAAAATTTTTTTTGCTTTTTCATTCCCAAATCCCGAGAAAAGTTGGTCGGGAAATCGGGAAAATCGGCTCCTTGAAACCCAGGCGGTTGGTAGTATCAGCCATCACTTTGTGGCAACGATTCATTCTGGAGAACAGAAAGCAGTTTATACCTCGGGCTTCGGGAACGGGAAAGTGAAAAAAGTTCCTGAGAACAGGCGGGAATTCCGGCCCAGAAACTCTAACCAGGAGGCTGCAGGCAACCGGGCACGAGAGAGATGGACGTGAAAGGAAAGTGACCGATGGCGAAGCAGAGAGTAAAGGCTACGTGAAGCATCAGTCTACGTGCAAAGGGAGGTAAACTGTGGAGACGGCGTCGCTCAGGGCCCGCTTTAGGCGGTCTCGTCCTCATGTCACTGTTAGGAAAACTGGGGACACAGCAGAGTAGTGGGCCAGGACGCGACCCCAAAGCCATGCCTTGAGCTTCTCTCCACACAGGGCCTGAGCTGGGAGGAGCAGCGGCCCGAGGCCTCCGTGCCCACAGCCGGCCCTGTGCGCCCCCGGGACACGTCCCCAGACCACCGCCAACGCTGCCCCGCGAGGCGCCGGTCTAGCGCCCCTCACTCACCCAGGGGAGTGACCCTGATCTCGGGCATCCTGCCCAGGCGCGCGCCCAGGCGCAGGGGCCTCTGCGCTCACCGAGCCGCCGCGCCCACTGCGTCCAGATAACACCCGGGACCTCGGGAACCCCACAGCACCCGAAACGGACATGCGGCGACGCACTGCGCAGGCGCAACCCAGTGGGACACGCTTCCGGTGCGTCGGCCGGATACGCGGGCCCTGCGTCCGGCCTCCTGACTGGGCGGTCGGCAACCAATCCTGGGCGACAGAGGGCGCTGGGAGCGGTGGGGGGCGGGGCGCCGGGGACGGCGGCGGCGGCGGCGGCGGCGGCGGCGGCGGCGGCATCGCAGGTGAGCGCAGTGCGGCGGGCTCGGGCCGGCCGCGGGGAAACCGAGCCGGCCGGCTGGCCCTGAGCATCGCCGAGGGGCCGGGCGAGGGACCCCGGGTGCGGCAGGGGGCGGCGCAGGGCCCTGCTTCTCCGCCGGTCCAGACCCCGGCCCCGGGACCCTGCCCTATCCCTGGGCCTCAGCTGGAGCAGGACAGGGCCCCACCCCACCCGAGCCTCGAGTCCCAGGCGAGACTGGCAGGACATCTTGGACAGGGCCACGCTCCCACCCTCTGAGCTTGGGGTGCCAGGGTGGGTGCCCCCTTCTCCTGGGGCACTCCTGTCATGTCAGCCACAGGACTTGGGTGACAGCCTCTCGCTGAGTCCTGACCTTGGGGCTGAGGCTGCCCCTGGGGGAGCCTTGGTAGCGCCCTGAATCACCCTCTCAGAGCTGGCAGGCTGCCCACCCTCTGCACAGCCACTGCCCTTCCTGTTTCCAAACTGAATGGCTCCTGGCAGCTCCTGTTGGTTGCTGGCGTGGGCTCTGGGCAGGAAGGCCAGGCCCACAGGATGTCTGGTGGCCAGGAAGGTAGCCCTGAGTGCCCCCCAAGGGCAGAAAACCAAGGCCCTGAGGACAGGAGGGGGTGCTGGAAGTCTCCGGAGAGCCATTTTCCGAAGCCAGGCACTGCTGTCCCCATACCTGAGACAGGGTGAGCTCACCTCCGGGGCTCCGCCCAATGCCAGGCATGTTGGGGCCTTGGGGCCTTCAGCACCCATTGGGCCCCATCAGACTTGGGTGGTGGGCGGTGGGCAAGGCAGAGTGTGCTGGCCCATTTTCCCCAATGAAAGGACCAAGACTTATGATGGTGAGTGACCTGCCCACAGAGTGGGAGGCAGAGCCTGCACAGGCTCCCAGGTGTCCTATTCCTGGGTGGGGCTCTTACCACAGCTTGGGTGGCCTCCCTCACTGGGGGCCCCCGTAGGGCACTCAGCACGAAAGGCACAGGAATCCCCCAGGCCCAGTGGGATGCGAGTTTGTCCTGGACACCAGGTAAGGTGCAGCTGAGTTCCCAGCGCCCATCAGAGCCACACTGCAGTGCCAGCCCTGGGCACCCAGGGAGGCAAGGGCTAGGGTGCTCAGTGGCACCCACTCAGTGCATAGCAGCTTGGATGTTTGTGGAGTGACTGTTTGCATGTAAATGGGGTCCAGAGCAGGACTCTGTACCAGGGCACTTCCGGGCTGTTCCCGGGGTTGAGGGAGGGCCTGTGGCTATCTTCACAGTGCGGGAAGACCTTTGCCCCAGCCATCTTTCTGTGCAGGACATGTACAGTTTCAGTATGAGTGAGAAGACTGGTGTCTGTTCACCTGTCCAGCAAGTGCTGGCCCCCAGCCTCTGCGCTGGCTTTTGGGATGGATGCAGCTGTAGGCAAGGGGATCGAGGCTGCCAGCCCCTCCCGGCATCCCCTTGCTCCACTGTCTCTTACCTACCCTGTTGGAGTTTCCCGTCTTTGTTATTGTCTGACCCCACCCCACCCCACACTAGAATATTGCCATGATCAGGCTGGGCTTACTGTCTGTCACTGAGCACCCGCGTGCCTAGAAGAGTGCCTGGCTCTGGGGAGGGATCGGCTCATGATTCTCCAACTAGTAAGAAGAGACACTCCAGTGAGAGAGACAGACAGTACCCAAGTAAGCGAGGGAACACACGTAACAGTGTCTGCTGTTAGTGAGACACAGCAGTGGTTGTACCAGGCCTGAGTGACAAGGAGGAGCCAGGCTCAGGTCTGCGGTGCCTGCCCCAGCGAAGGGCACGGCAGGGTCAGCAGGTGTGTCTGAGTGCGCTTCTCCAGCAGGGTGAGGTGGGCTTTCAGTGGGAGCCGTGGGGCCCCAGCTGTTTATTCCCTGCTGCTCCTGCCCACTTGCCCAGGGAGTGAGCTGACTCTCAGGGAGACAACCCACCAGCCCGACTCCCCCGCATCTCAGTCCGTATTGAAAAATGGGTGACTTGGAGTCGGACTTCAACCTAAGAGTCGTCCTGGTCAGTTTCAAGCAGTGTCTCAACGAGAAGGAGGAGGTGCTGCTGGACCACTACCTCGCTGGCTGGAGGGGGCTGGTCAGGTGCGTGCAAGGGGCCGCTGCCCAGGGCCGGGGCCTTCCTGGCACACTCCCATGCGTGGTGGCCCTGCGCGTGCCGGGCTCCCCCTGCACCCAGCTGAGCACCCCCTTCCCCTCCAGGTTCCTGAACAGCCTGGGTGCCATCTTCTCCTTCATCTCCAAGGATGTGATGACAAAGGTGCAGGTCTTGGAGCGCCTGCGCAGCAGCCCCCAGCAGGAGCACTACCTCAGCCTGCAGTCCATGGTGGCCTATGAGGTGGGCCACCAGCTGGTGGACCTGCAGCGACGCTCCCGTCACCCCGACTCGGGCTGCCGGACACTGCTGCGGCTGCACCGGGCGCTGCGCTGGCTGCAGCTCTTCCTGGAGGGCCTGCGCACCAGCCCTGAGGACGCGAGCACCGCCGTGCTCTGCACCGACTCCTACAACGCCTCACTGGCCGCCTACCACCCCTGGGTCATCCGCCAGGCCGTCACCATGGCCTTCTGTACGCTGCCCACACGCAAGGTCTTCCTGGAGGCCATGAACGTGGGGTCCCCTGAGCAGGCTGTGGAGATGCTGGGTGAAGCCCTGCCCTTCATCGAGCATGTGTACAGTGTCTCCCAGAAGCTCTACACCGAGCACGCCCTGCTGGACCTGCCCTAGGGGCTGGCGGCCCAGGCCGCACGCTTGCCCTCCTCCAGGGCCTGACCATCCCGCCATGGAGTTTTCCAGGCACCCCAGAAGTGGGAACACTACTGTCCCCCTGCGAGCTGAGCCTGTGGGGAGCAACAGGCCCAGCGTGGCCCCCTTGGGCTGCAGACAGAAAGCAGGTGCTGGCCATCTGCTCCACACCCGTCCTCTCACTCTGCCCATGCGCATCTTAGCTTTATCCTCAGCCAAATCCAGCGTGTGTCCAGTCAGGTGTCACCCAGGTGGGTGAAGTGCAGAAGGCAGGTGGGGGTCAGAATCAGTATTTGTACGAAAGCTTGAGGGGCTGCCCTGGCCGGCATGTCCGGTCTGTGAAATAGAGGAAGCCACCCGTCTTGAGAGTGCAGACTCCTTGCCAGCCGATGTGTCCAGCTGGTGCGTGTCCTTCTCAGGCCTGGGACACACAGTGTGTGTGCCTGGCTGGGCTGCTTCTGGCCCCTCCATACCTGACTGACTGTCCCCAGGGCATGGAGGGGATCCTGGGCAGCAGCTGGCACTGCAGCTCACTCCCTGCTCCTCACCTTGTTGGCTGGGGGCCCACGTGTCCTCAGCAGTGACAGCCGGGAGTTGAAGCCACACACACAAGCCTGCACACATGTCAGCTGCCTCCTGGGGCCACACTGCTGCCCGTTCTCCCCTAGGCAGCTGTGTCTCCACAGCACAGCCCCGAAGCCCCCGGGAGCCCATGACTGCTGGGCCAGCTGGCCTCTCCCTCCCCGGCATCCAGCAAGAAGCTGCATCCCCTCTCCCCTGCCCCTTGCTGCCCTGTCCCCATGGAGCTCAGGACACCCAGGACGCATGGCACCAGGAGGGTCCTGGACCCTGTGCCTAATAGGCTGGCTGTCAGTCACACCCCGCCCAGCCATCACCGAGCCCTTGGGAGCCTGGCCTGTTTCTCTGACCCTTCACTGTGATCAGGGCCTTTTTGGCACCCAAGGGTCAGTGTCCCCATACAGCAGATGTGCATAAGTGGAGCCTCTGGGACCCTTGGAAATTATAACATGGGTGGTGGGTTTTCCTACCTAAATAAATTACAATTACAGAACCAGGCACTGCACTCCACGACAGGGGTATTGGGTGTGCCAATCACCTGCCCACCAAAGGGGAAGGGGCATGCCTGGGCCACCATGGGGGGGGGCGTGGCACTGCCTGCCTGTCCCTGTGCTTGGTCCCCTAGCCCCTGCTGAGATCCATGTAATTACCCCGTTTACAGGTGAGAAAACAGACATGAGTCACCCCAGGGGCTGGGTTGGAAGGCCAGCCATATGCTCTGTGGGAAGACATATGCCCAGGCTGCAGCCAGAGATGGATGGGCTGCCCTGTGCCACAAGAGTGGTATGTCAGGAAGGGTCATCTCACACTCTGCCCAGTGTCTGGCTCGAATAGTGTCCACGCCAGGCTCTGCTCCTGTGCTCCATACCCAGCCGAGACCAGAGCCCTGTGTGGTGCCAGCAAAGGCCAGTGACTGTAAAGAACTTGCCTGGGAGAACATCCTGGGGTGCACACAGATCTTAGAGTGAAGGCTGCACAGGTGAGCCTGCACACGGGCACGTGGGTGTTCCACGTGTGCGTGCAGTGAGGGCTCCGCACGGCAGGCAGTGGGGATGGACAAGCACCGGGTCCCCTGCCCTGTAAATGTCTGCCAGGCTTGCCGGTTGACATGCCCAGAGCCCCCACCCTGGGGCGTCACCAGCTTCCCCAGGGTGCACGGTGCCCGGCAGGCCCGCAGGCCGGAGGAGTCAGGTCCCCAGCACCTGGAGGCGAAGCAGGAACTGCAGCCAGCCCCCACTGCACACCTGTTGCCCTGGCTGCATTTGCTTACGGCCTCCCCTCGTTTGCATGCAGGCCCAGCTGTGAGCTCTGTCTCCCCATAGGGAGGCACCTGCTGTGTCGGGGACCCAGGCCCAGTAGGGCACAGCCAGCCACAGGGCTCCCGAAACTGCCAGGTCTCAGGCCTCTGGTGGAGAAATGGCCCAGACCCCCCAGGTACACTGTTCCCAGGCAGGCTGGGAGGTCACGCCCCCACCCCAGCAGTAGGATGAAGGCCAGGCTGGCCGCTGTCCACTGTCATCCTGGCTGGTGTGCCGGCCTGTGGACACAGCCCCTCGGTCTGCCCCCTGGGCCTGCAGATGGAGCCACTCCTACAGTTGCCTCCTGACGGCTGACAGTGCCGCCCCAGGGCTGGAGAGAAGGGGTTCCAGGGCACTGGCACCTCCAAGCCCCTCCCACAGGCAGCTGGAGATCCCAGGACCCTCTGGCAGAAAAGTCCTGGGTGTCCCTCCTCCTCTCCAGGAATGGGGTGGGTGCTACAAGTCTTGGGCATGGGTGGGTCACAAGGTCATGGTCAGTGGCCGCTCAGAGCCTGCCTCGGTCACTGTTGGCTAGAGAGTTTGGTGGCATCAGGATAACAGAATCTGATGTGTGGAAACCCATGGGCCCAGGAAAGTAAAGACATCTCCAGAGGCCCCCAGACTAGCAGGTGAGGACAGGTGAGAGTTTTGCTAAGCAAATCCTCCACCCCTCCCTGCCCCAACTCACCATACCTGGGTCCCCCACCTGGCTTGCCCATTCGCCATCCCTGCCAGAAGCTGCCACCTGCCATGTCAGGCCTGGCTCTCCTGGGCCTCACGGCTCTCCTGGGCCTCACAGCTCTCCTCGGCTTTGGGGCAGGGGCTCCATTGTGCCTGTCCCAGCAGCTGAGGATGCAAGGGGACTACGTGCTAGGCGGGCTCTTCCCCCTGGGCTCGACCGAGGATGCAGATCTCAGCAACAGGACACAGCCCAACACCACCAAATGCACCAGGTAGGGCGGCCGGGGTGACCAAGTGGGGGGTCGGTGGGGTGCCCCAGAACTGGGATGAGATGCTGGCCACCTGCAGCCCTGTGTGGCCCCAGGTTCTCGTCGCATGGCCTGCTCTGGGCACTGGCCGTGAAGATGGCCGTGGAGGAGATCAACAGAGGGTCCACCCTGCTGCCCGGGCTGCGCCTGGGCTATGACCTCTTCGACACATGCTTGGAGCCTGTGGTGGCCATGAAGCCCAGCCTCATGTTTATGGCCAAGGCAGGCGGACATGACGTGGCCGCCTACTGCGACTACACGCGGTACCAGCCCCGTGTGCTGGCCATCATCGGGCCCCACTCCTCCGAGCTCGCCTTCGTCACCGGCAAGTTCTTTGGTTTCTTCCTCATGCCCCAGGTGCGACCTACCTCTGCTTGCATCCCCACCCCTCACCAGCCCTACCCACAGAAGCCCCCATGTCAGGATGCACCCCCGGCCACTGCAGGTGAGCTACGGCGCCAGCGTGGACCTGCTGAGCAACCGGGAGACGTTCCCATCCTTCTTCCGCACGGTGCCCAGCGACCGGGTGCAGGTGGCCGCCGTGGTGGAGCTGCTGCAGGAGCTGCAGTGGAGCTGGGTGGCTGCCCTGGGCAGCGACGACACGTACGGCCGGCAGGGCCTGCGCCTGTTCTCCAGCCTGGCCAGTACGCGGGGCATCTGCATCGCGCACGAGGGCCTGGTGCCGCCCCACACCCCCCACCTGCAGCCGGGCGCCGTGCAGGGGCTGCTGAGCCACGTGAGCCGCGCTGGCGTACAGGTGGTGGTGCTGTTCTCCTCTGCCCATGCCGCCCGCACCCTCTTCAGCTACAGCATCCACTGCGGGCTCTCGCCCAAGGTGTGGGTGGCCAGCGAGGCCTGGCTGACCTCGGACCTGGTCATGAGTCTGCCTGGCATGGCCCAGGTGGGCACCGTGCTCGGCTTCCTGCAACGGGGCACCCCGATGCCGGCGTTCGCGTCCTACGTGCAGACCCGCCTGGCCCTGGCTGCTGACCCTGCCTTCTGCGCCTCGCTGGACGCTGAGCAGCCAGGCCTGGAGGAGCACATACTGGGGCCGCGCTGTCCCCAGTGTGACCACATCACGCTGGAGAACCTGTCTGCCAGTCTGCTGCACCCCCAGATCTTCGCAGCCTATGCAGCCGTATACGGCGTAGCCCAGGCCCTGCACAACACGCTGCTGTGCACTGCCTCGGGCTGCCCAGTGCGGGAGCCCGTGCGGCCCTGGCAGGTGAGGCCCCTGTTTGTGCCCTGGAGGAACGGCATCGGGGTGGGGGGTGGGCTAGAGGTCGCGTGTCCTGACCACCACCCACCCTGCCGTCAGCTCCTAGAGAACATGTACAACCTGAGCTTCCGAGCGCATGGCCAGGCAATGCGGTTTGACACCAGTGGGAACGTGGACATGGATTATGACCTGAAGCTGTGGGTGTGGCAGGACCAGACGCCCGAGCTACGCACTGTGGGTACCTTCAATGGCCGCCTGCAGTTGCTGCCCTCCCAGATGTGGTGGCACACACCCAGGAACGAGGTGAGTGCCGGGCTGTGTGTCCCCAGTAGCACACAGGCTCCCCCACAGCCTGGAGCAAGCTCTGGCCCCACCTAGGGGGTGTTCCCAGGTCCTGGGCAGGTACACAATAGAGCAAAGCCTGAGTCCTGAGGTCTCTGTGCCAGAAGCCAGTGTCCCAGTGCTCATGGAGATGCAAGAAGGGCCAGGTACGCCGTGTGAAAGGTTTCCACTCCTGTTGCTATGACTGTGTGGACTGCAAGGCAGGCAGTTACCTGCGCAACCCAGGTGAGGCCCTCCCAGGTGAGCCCCTCCCCTGCGGGCCACACAAGCTGAAGCAGGAGTGGAGGAGGGGACTCACAGTGTCAGGAGCCTAGAGAGGGTCCCGGAGGCCATTCCCCCAGCATCCTCTCTCCTCCCATACCAGAAGATCTCTTCTGCACCCAGTGTGACCAGGACAAGTGGTCCCCAGCCCGGAGCCTGCACTGCTTCCCCCGCAGACCCAGGTTCCTGGCGTGGGGGGAGCCGTCCGTGCTGCTGCTGCTCGTGCTTCTGGGCCTGACTCTGGGCCTGGTGCTGGCAGCCCTGGGGCTATTTGTCCGGCATCGGGACAGCCCACTGGTTCAGGCCTCGGGTGGCCTGCGGGCCTGCTTTGGCCTGGCCTGCCTGGGCCTCGTCTGCCTCAGTGTCCTCCTGTTCCCTGGCCGGCCCGGCCGTGCCAGCTGCCTGGCCCAGCAGCCGCTGCTTCACCTCCCGCTCACCGGCTGCCTCAGCACGCTCCTCCTGCAGGCGGCCGAGATCTTCATGGAGTCGGAGCTGCCGCCCAGCTGGGCGGGTCAGCTGCGTGGCCACCTGCAGGGGCCCTGGGCCTGGCTGGCGATGTTGCTCGCCATGCTGGTGGAGGTGGCACTGTGCACCTGGTACCTGGTGGCCTTCCCGCCAGAGGTGGTGACAGACTGGCAGGTGCTGCCCACGGAGGCACTAGTGCACTGTCGCGTGCGCTCCTGGGTCAGCTTTGGCGTGGTGCATGCCACCAACGTCATGCTGGCCTCCCTCTGCTTCCTGGGCACCTTCCTGG
Organism: Rhinolophus sinicus; assembly: GCF_057876585.1. Classification (NCBI taxonomy): domain Eukaryota; kingdom Metazoa; phylum Chordata; class Mammalia; order Chiroptera; family Rhinolophidae; genus Rhinolophus; species Rhinolophus sinicus. Next base: position 465,347 of record NC_142514.1, read on the forward strand.
TGCAGACCCGGCCTGGCTGCTACAATGGTGCCCGTGGCCTCACCTTTGCCATGCTGGCCTACTTTGTCACCTGGGTCTCCTTTGTGCCCCTCTTTGCCAACGTGCATGTGGCTTACCAGCCGGCTGTGCAGATGGGCGCGAGCCTCCTTTGTGCCCTGGGAATCCTGGTCACCTTCCACCTGCCCAGGTGCTACCTGCTGCTGTGGCGGCCAGAATGCAACACCCCTGAGTTCTTCCTGGGAGGGGGTGCTGGTGGTGCCAGAGAGCGGGGTGGCAGTGGGGATGAAGAGACTCAGAGCAAAAACGAGTGACCCTTGACCTGGAGACCTGACCCAGTGAACCCAGACCTCATTGAGAAGACCCCAAACCAAGTCCCTATGCAGTGACCTACAGACTGCACCCGACTCCTGAGATTCCCACCTGTAGATTCTGACCCCAGGCTGTTTGCTGACCTTGACCTGACAATGACCCCAGGCATGCAGTGTGCACGTGGGGCCTCAGCCCCAGAGTCAGGCTGTCCTTGTCCAAGGCAAGACCTGCCCAGGGGCCGCAGCTGGAAAAAGGCCTCTAGAGGGCTGCCCTGCAGCCCATACCAAGCTCATGCGAAGCCCCCAGCCAGCCCCCTTGGCCCCACTTGAAGGCCAAGCTAGGTGTCACTCACCTGGCTGGGCTATGCCTGGGTTCCCCCACCCAACACCGCTCCCATCATCACTGGAGTGGGGGGCTGGTGAGTGGGTTATAGCTGCCCTGACCATGGGCCCCAGTGCAGGGCAGAGGCCTGCTGAGGGAGAACGGGGCACCCAGCCTCCTCCATCCCTGACCGGGTAGAACGGGGTCAGCCCACCGCCAGCACCGCGGACAGAGCCCAAGCGGGGGCGGGGGATCAGCACCAAGGCCAGCGCCAGCCGCCAAGACCCCTGGAGCCAGGAGCCAGCACCACGGACAGAAGACTTGCCGCCAGGCCCTTGCAGGCGGCCCGCACCGGGTTAGAGCCTTGTCGCTGAGCTGGGACCCAGAGGACAGCACCTGGCCAGACCCTGGAAAAGCTGGATGGCCCCTACGTCCCAATCTCAGGCAGCCGGGCAGGAGAAAAGAGATACAGGCCACACGTTGGTCCCATAAAATTAAATGCTTTTTAGTGTTTAAAATAGCATTTCCACAGAAGCAGCTCTATTAACTATCCAGACGATACTCTGACTTGATCCAGTATCTATAGCGCAGACATGTGCAGGCCAGACACTGGGAAGGAAGCGGCGTGTGTAGGTGGGCAGCAAGGAAGGGCGGGCTGGCCGCCCCTCTCCCCCAGACCCACCCCTGCAGCAGCTGTCTGCATCTGTGCCTTCACCCCTCAGGGTCGTGTGCCACCCCTCCCGCTGGCTAAAACATGCCGTCTCCTGCTCACGGACCTTCCCACACACCTGCACATACAAGCTGTCCCTGCACTCACTGACCCAGCGGTGGGGGGACATGCAAACTGCTCCAGCCAGGTTTGTGTTTGGAGGCTGACTTGGCTACCACCTCCTCCAGAGGACACAGGCCAAGCAATAAATAAATAAATTATACCCCTACCATGGGAAGCTATGGAGGGATCCAGGGGCCCCAATTCCACCCCCGAGAAGCCCCGTCTGGCACAATGGGTGGGGTCTTAGAACTGGGTGACAAGTGGGACCCAGGCCCAGCAGCCACCTCTCAGCTTGGTCTGGGGCCCTGTGTACAGCTCTGTGGTGATTGGGGGTCCCTGAGGCGCATGCCACAGGAGACAGGTCAGACCTGTATGAGCAGAGACAGAAGCACCCTCATAGGGTCTGCGTGGACACAGCTGCTCTGACCAGGAGCGAACAGGCCGCTGAGCCCAGGCCTGGGTGGTCTGGGCTGCCCTCAGCCCTCCCCTCCAGCCTGCTCCCACACTGTCCAGTCCCAAACCCCACAGCATGGCCCCTTGTGCACATGGAAGCACAGGCTGACCCAGGACGGCCAGCGCTAAGACAAGTGCCCTCCTGCAGGAGGGACAGAACCACCAACTCCCCCACGGCCCGGCGGGGCTGAAGGCACGCTCTCCTCAGTCACATGATGTCCACAAAAAACTCACAGGGGTTCCCCATGGCCTTCTGGAAGGACTGGCGGCTACCTGTCAGTTCTGGGGGCACAGCGGCCAGCTCCCGGACAGGCGGCCCCCCAGGGGGCCCACCCACCACTGAGTACGCCTTTGTCAGGGGGTGCAGTGGGGGGAGTCCCGGGGCGGCGGCCGAGGCCTGGCTATGTGGGCTGCTGCCACGGCTCAGCTGGCTAGCTGGACGCTCCCGCCAGCTGCTGCCACCTGCTCTGCTTGGGGCTATGTGGTCCGACTCGCTGCCACTGCCCCCAGCCCCAACCCCCCGATGCTCCTCTCGGCCCAGGGCACGCCGGCTGCTCCCGCCTGCACTCCGGGTGGACCCGCTGCTTTTGCTTCCTGGGGTGGAGAAGAGGAGAGAGGAATAGATGATCAGTGCCAGGCCTTGCCTTTTCCAGGACGACTGACCACTGCCAGGGCACAGAGGCAGAACCTGGTGTCCCGAGCCAGGCTGGGGGTGGGAGGGGGCAGCCATGCAGACATGAGGGCAGGGATGGCCCTCCCAGACACGCAGGAGCAGCTGCAGCAGGCGGGGGGGGGGGCTGGGGGACAGTGGCAGGCAGGCGGGGACGCTCGGAGCCAGCGTGATGCCCCCACACCTCACCCCAATGCCCGCACCGAGGGCCTGGTCTCACAGCTGAGAAACAGGAACCCATGAAGGGCCTGTGTGCCGGCGCTCCCGTCGGCCATCCTGGGACCCCACCCAAAGACCCACCTTCCATTGGACCCCAGGGCCCTGGCCAACCACTCGGCTCAGCCCTGTCCTGGGTTCTCAGGAAGCGTTGGGAACCCAAGGACGCTGGCTGACTGGGGACATGCCGAGAGGGACACCGGGCAGGACCCTGGCTTACCGGCCCCGAGGTCCATTCCGCTAGTCCTTCAGTCTAAGGCTTGCTCAGCACAAAGCAAGGGATAGCATGAGTTACACAGCAGGTCCAGCCCAGCACCCTTGCCCGCCACCAGCTGGACCTGTCCAGGCTCCACAGGCGCCCAACACAGCTTCCCCTCAGGCACCGCTGCCCTCCGACCCGCTCTCCTGCACAAGTCCACTGGGCCAGCTGCCTGACCTGTCCCTAGACCCGCCCACTATTCTCACTGAGCCCCGCTCAGCCTTGGGCCAGGGCTTCTCCTCAGGGAGCCTCCCGGGCTCTCCCCTCAGCTCCCCACACATCCTAGTGTGGGGATGTGGTCATGTGTGAAGCTGTCCTCCCCTGGCTCCCTGCTGTGCTGCAGGTGCCAGGGCGAAGCTGTCCGACCACTGTATCCTGGGGCCCCTCTGCCGCACCCTCACCAGACCACTGCACTTCCCCACAGCATCTCCTGGCCTCCTGCCTCTGCCACGCTGGGACATCAGCCCCCCACAACCACCACAGCCTCCACGTTCCTTCTCCCCATTCCCTCAAGCACTCACCCCTTCCAAAGGCAGCCACCCAGGGCCTGAGCACAGAGCAGGCGGGAGTGCACAGGGTGGGGGGGAGGGAGTGGCACACAGGGCAGAGCCAGGCGGTGGGGACGGTGGGGCTGGGCATCACGGGCTCTCACCTTCACTCTGCTGACTGCCAGCACTGCCGCTGCCGTAGCTGAAGCCGGGGTCCTGGTACGCGGGCGGGAAGCAGGGCGGGGGCCCTGCGTACTGGTAGGGGTAGCCCTGGCCCAGGGCCCAGGGGGGGGCCGGGTGGGGCAGCGGGGCCAGCGTGTCCTGATCTGAGGCCCCGCTGGAACCGCTGTTGAGGTTCAAGGCTGCGAGATCTGGCAGAAGGGGAGGGTGGGTGAGGGTGTGGGGAGGGCAAACGGCCCACCCGGGGCCCCACCCCGTAGTCCCCCACTCACTGCTGCACAGGTCCCCAAAGACGTAGTAGCACTGCTCAGAGAAGGTGACCTTGTTCACCGTGTGCCGCAGGAAACCCCGTTTCAGCATGCTGCTAGCGTATTTGCGTGCCTCCCGCCGCTCCTTGAAGCCGTCCACGTGGGTGTACAGCCAGTCCACCACGTCGGCCCCTGGCCAGAGGCACGTGTCAGGCCCAGAGCCGCCACGGCCGCTGCCCGCCCCCCACCCCACGCTCTAGCAGGCACGCACCGATGACGGCGTTGGCAATGGTGATCTTTAGCCACATGCGGTCACGAATCTCCAGGCCGGAGTCCGGCAGCTGCATGGCCCGGACCACGACACCCATGTCACTCTTCACTGTCAGTGCCGCCTCCTCCAGCTCTGCAAGGCACAGCCCCGCCTCAGCCGGCGTGGGAGGAGGGCTCAGGGCAGCCACCCGCCTGCCTGCGACACCCCCTAGAGGCCGGGTGACCACAGCCCGTCCACCGCCTGATGAAACCCAGGGCTGGGGGGCCGAAGGGGAGGGGGTGACATTGGTCTCCTTCCCCAACCGGACCTTGGGCCCAAACCACGGTGAGGCTGCCCCACCCACGGCCCAGAGCCTGTGAGATCAGCCTCTTCCCCTCCCTGCCCCAACCAGCTGGGGCTGTTAGTCATGTTAGCGGCAGCCAAGCAGGGTGAGGGCCCCCTGCATGCACCTGCTTCTCCCCACTCCTGGCACAGCAGAGTCCCGGGCAGGGACCCCAGGGCTGGCCGGCCCCCCAGGCACCTTCCACCCCCACCACACAGAAAATGAGCACTCTGTCGGCACTGCGTCTGCACGCATGGGCCTGGCAGCAGCACGAGCCCTGAGGCTGGGATGGCCCTCGAGTGTGACCCTGCCGGGTGGGCCCGTCGGCCTGTCCTGGGCCCTGGTGCCTCAGTTCCCTAAACTCATGAGCTGCCACTTACGTGGAGCGCCGGGCACAGAGCTGGTTAGTGAGGAGGAGCTGGTGCGTGTGATGGCGCTGGAGCAGGGGCTCGTACCGTAGCGGGGCAGGGCTCCGGTCAGCGCCGCGGTGTGTGACAGCCAGGCAGCAGGGTCAATGGGCCGAACCGGGTCAGCTGGGCGGCCACCATGTGGCAACAGATGGACCGACAGACGGTCGGAGAGGAAGCGGAGCACAGGGCACAGAGGAGAGAAGCCCTTCAGCTGGGCTGGGGGCCCCCATCCCCCACCCATCAGCCCATGGGGTCACTCACCCCGTGGGACAGTGAAGTAGCTCCGGGGGGTCGGGTCCCAGCACTTGGCCACGGTGAGGCTGATGGGCCTGCAAGGTGGGAAGGGGCAGGTCACATGGGCGAGGCCCCATGGGCCCGCCCCCGGCCCCCCATGACTCACCCTGTCTGGGACACAATTTCCCGCAGCACCCGCACGGCGTCATCGTTGCTCATGTTCTCAAAGTTGACGTCGTTCACCTGTGAGGGGAGGGCTTCAGCATGGTGGGCGGGTGCTGACCTCTCCGCCCCCCAGGGGCTCCCCCAGGCCCGCACCTGCAGCAGCATGTCCCCTGGCTCGATGCGGCCGTCGGCAGCCACAGCCCCGCCTTTCATGATGGAGCCAATGTAGATGCCACCGTCCCCGCGGTCGTTGCTCTGGCCCACGATACTGATGCCCAGGAAGTGGTGCCTCTCTGTTGGGGGGTGCGGTGAGCAGCCCCACCCATGGCCCCACCCACGGAGGGCCCCCCCAACCCTACCAGGGCGCGCCCCCCCAGCGACCCCGCTGGAGCCTCACCCATGTTGAGGGTGACAGTGATAATGTTCAAGGACATAGTGGAGTCCGTGATGCTGCTGAAGGACGAGGCCTGTGGAGTGATGCCAGGTGAGCGGCGGCAGGAAGGCACTGGCGGGCGGGTGGGCAGAAGCGCAGACCCCACCCACGCGCGGCCGCTACCGCTACCTACGCGGTCCGTGTGCCGCATGCGCTGCTTCCGCCGCCGCCGCTTGTGCTTCCGGATGAGCCGGGAGGAGGTGCTTTGCTCGGTAGAGCTGCTCAGCCTGGAGACAAGGAGTCGGGAGACAGGCGTGAAGCTGCAGGACTGAGGCGGGGCGAGAGAACAGGCGCCCTCACCCCCCTTCACAGAATCAGGACACTGGGGGCGGCGGGATGGGTACCAGAGGTGCTGCGGGGGAGGGGGGGGCCTGGGCAGTTTGCTCAGGACGAGGTTCTGCTCCTGGTTGTACACACACACCACCCCGCACACGTGACACGCAGCAAACCCCACACCTACAGGGGTGGGGGGGTGGGTCACTACTCTCAGGCAAACACGGACACAAACACAGGGTAAGTAACATGGCTAGCTGCACTGGCACACACTCGTGTGCACAGCATGCACACGGACAGGCACACATGCACCTGTGCACACCACACAACATGCACGCACACCTGTGCATGCACGCCCTCGTGCGCACACACCTGCCACACCTGCACATGCACACACCTGTGCATACACCAGTACACACCTATGCACATATGCACACTTGCCCCACCCTGTGTACATGCACATCTATTCACACATGCGCACCCAGGACATCCACACACCCATGCCCACATGACCGCTTGCACACATGCCCACATGCCCAATTGCACCCACATGCCCACTTGCACACACCCACGCCCACAAGCCAGCTTGCAACCCACGCCCACATGCCCACTTGCACACACACACACTTGCACACACATGCCTGCACACCCACTTGCATACCCACACACCCACTTGCTCACACCCACGCACACACACCGGCTCGTGTTGTCGTCCTCATCTGAGTCGATAAAGCTGCTGGACTCAAGTTCACTGCTCAGCACGGTGGACGCACTGTCAGGGGGCAGCCCCAGGTCCCTACGCCGGTCCCCCCTCGGGTGCCCATTGGTCCGGGCAGCTGTGGGGACAGCAGGGAGGGGAGTCAACCCTGGGGTTCCCTGGAGGTCATGGGTGGCCTGTGCATCCTCAAGCACCTGTTGACCTGGGCGCTGGCAGGGTGACCGTGGTATTGCTGGGGGTCACTGGGGTCCAGGAAGTTGGGCCTGGGACCGCTCCCCAGAGACCCCCACTGGGCTGAGGCAGTAACTCAGGATCAGCAGAGACCTGGGCTGTGCCGTGGGGCCTGGGGGTCTGGGGCGTGGCCTCTCACCCTCCTCGCGGTTCCGACGCCGTGCTCGCTCCCGCCGGTGGCTGACCGTGGACTCCGTGCCGGTCTCGTTGTCCATCCCGTCACGGCTGCTGGCCACATTTGGGCTATTCCGATGAGAAGGGGGGTTTGGCATGCCAGCCCCCCCCGATGCCTGGGATGCCCTCTCAGTCCCTCCCCTCCCCTTGCCTGGTGTACCCTGATTCTGCAGAGGCCCTCTTCCACCCCCGTCTAGTCTGGGCCTCTCGGCCTGCCCTCTCTGCTGACCAGTATCTACTGACCATGAGTCCCTGCTCAACTGCCCAACCCCCCAACAGGTCTTGGCAGGGGCCCCTCAGGACCACTGGGCTCAGTCCCCCTGAGTTCTTACTGGAAAGAGGGGGGCCGGGAGTCCCCAATGCCGCCCATCCGCTCAAGTGGTGGGGGCAGGTCTGTGTGGCCATCAGTGGCCTGAGACCCTGCGTCTGAGTGTGCACCCTCAGCCAGGACCAGCTGCGGAGGAGAACGATGGCTCAGTGATGCCCTGCAGCCTCTAGGCCACCCCTCGCAGGGCGCCCAGGGCTCAGGTGACCAGCCCCCTCCCACTCACACCCAGCTCGCCTGAGCCCAGCCCCCCTGCAACTCTGGAACCATCCCCACCCTGGCTGAGTGCCCTGTGCCAATGTCCCACAGACTCACCCAGGAGACCACGCGGCCGTTGAAGCAGGGCAGCCTGGCATTATCGGCCGAGATCTCCTCTTTCACCACCCTGCAGGCAGACACCACCATGAGACCACCTTCACTGGAGCCCACTCCCACCAGTGGGCTCTGGAGATAAGCCCCCAACCCTTGTGCAAGGTGTGTGCCACACCAGGGCACCCGGCCACATGCCCAGAAGGCAGTCTGTATGCCTGCCCCTGCCCAGCCTGTTCTCTTCCTAGGGACCCTCAGCATCCTCCTGAGGGCCCGTTGAGGGGGTCCAGACCCCCGACCCTCTAGCACTGGGGTGTCGCTGCCTCTAGCACCCTTGCTGTGTGCTGTGTGCCCCACGGGGTGGATCCGTGGGGGGTGGCTGTGTCCCGCTCTGTGCCACCCCTGGCCCAGAGCAGGCCTGAGCATAGATGCGAGGGCTGTCAGACCCCACGGACACAGGGAGGCCAAGATGGCACAGCACACGGACACACACACACGCACACACACACACTCTGAGGGCAGGCCACCTGCCCAGCCAGGGAGACAAGCAGACCCCCACGGGCTATACCAGCTCAACTCAAGACCTGGGAGGACAGCTGGGCCCCCTGAGAAGTTAGCCCCAGAGGTCACTGCCCAGCGCAGCTCAGGTTCCTAAAGGTGCCCTGGTCAGGTGGGCATGCGGGGTAGAGAAGGCAGGATGCACAGGGCCAGGCTCCCTGCCTGGGAAGCAGACTGACGACCCTGGGGTGAGCAACAGCTGTGGGGGTCCAGGTTTCAGGTTCAAGGGGGGGGGTCAGCACCCAGCACAACTCACAGGAGCAGCTGTGGAGGGGCTGTGTCTCTGTGGCCTCCTGGAGGCCCAAGAAGAAGGGCAGGCTGGCCTGGAGGCTGCAGCGGGAGGGGACCGTGACACCCTGCTCCCTGGAGCCCAGCCCTGCCCAGCACAGGGGGATTTCCAAGCCTGAGACTTGGGTCAGCGGAGAAATGGGAGGCAGAAGACCAGGCAGGAAGCAGCCTCAGTTGGCCAGCACCCCACACTCCCAGCCAGGGAGCAAGGCCAGGGAACTGAGCCTCTGAAGGGGGCCCCAAAGTGGATGGAGGAGACAGGGCCAGCCTGGGGGAGAGGACCCCCGCCAGGCTCCTGCGCAGTCCCTTAGACGCCTCCCAGGGCCAGCCCACATGCATGCACCAATAAGGTGGACACCCTCACCGGCAGAAAAGGTTGCCTCTCAGGACCCCCGCTCCCCTGGGAGGGGCAGACCCCATGTCCACACTACAGCTCTGCAGAGCTGAGCTTCCAGGGCAGGTCGTGACCCCACCCAGAACTCAGCCAAGGACACGCGAGTTTGTCACCGCAGAAGACCTGAGGTGACCGGGGACACCTGGGACTCTGCCCGCTGCAGCTGACAGACAGGGGGCCAGTGGGCTGAGAGCACCAGCTCTGAGTCACGGCAGCCACAGAGACCCAGGAGGGCCCTGGTCCCCACACAGCCCAGGTGGCCCCACCTGCAGCCTCCCTTCCATATCCAAGCTCCCGTCCTTTCAGACTCGCGTACAGGGGGCCAGAAGAGCAACCCGAACTCCCATGCCACAGGGCCTGCCTGACTCCCCCAGGCACCCAGGAGCATCTCAAGCCCCTGCTTCCACCCAGCCAAGGCCTCAAGATGACCCATCACCCAGGGCTGCCTGAGGCCGCTGAGCCCCCCAGGCAGGCCCCGGAGGTCCTGCTTCCCCGGCTCCTCCCCCCAGCCTGAAGAGCCCGCTTCCCACACCACACAACAGAGCGTGCTGCCTTCCACCGCGGGTGGGGCACGGGGGCACCACAGGCCCAGCCCCGCGAGGCCAGGACAGAGCGGACGCAGGGACAGGTGTCAGAGCCCCAAGATAAGGGCACAGGCTCTCCGTGGGATGCAAGACGCTGCCCACTTTTGGCCTAGAAGCCTGGGGGAGGGACAAGGTCGGCTTGGGGTCGGGGGGAACTCCTAGCCACTCTGAGGCTCCCTCCTGGGCCGGCCTCACCGGGTGGGAGAGCAGACGTCAGGAGCAGTCTCCACTGACCCTCAGAGAAGGCCACCCAGGCACCTCTGGTGGCATCTTGCCCCAACCTCAGAATTCCTGGCAAAATCCCAGTTAACCTCAGACTTGTGGCCGCCCCGCCCCGCCCACCACCCCCGCAGACTCGCCCTGGTGAGGAATCTGCTCCGAGCAGGGCCCTTGGAGCTGAGCACAGCCCAGGGCCCAGGAGGACGGAGGGGCTCCCACGGCCACAGCACTCCACAGGCCAGTCTTTCTCCGTGGGACGGCCCTAAGTGTGTGCCCAGAGGTAGAGGGTACCCCCCACTACCACCACACAGCAGGGAGTTGGCAGAGAGAGCTGGCACACAACAGGGGAAGAGGGGCTGTCCCCCAATTCCTCAAAGAGCCCTCCACAGATTCAGAGGCTGCAGGCTCCAGGACAAGGGGGCTCAGTCCTCCACACCCTGCCACAGCTCTGGGGGGTGACCAACACTTCCGGGGGCCACTGACCCCAGATGGCAGAGCTGCGGAAGGCAGAGGGAGACTCAGCCAGGCCAAGCGCCCACCCCCTGCCTCGCAATCCCCACACGGCACCAGCCAGGGCCCACAGGCCATGTGGCCCAGAGATGGAGTAGCCTGGGCCACGGCCAGGAGAACTAAGTGCCAAGGCCAGCCCGGCAGCCCTGGGAGAGGGAGCAGTGAGCCCAACACCCTCACCTTCCACCTCATAGCCCATGAACTGGGCTCAGGCCCCTCCCTATACCACCACTCACCAAACACACACTCGCAGCTCAGGGCCAGCCCAGCACAGGCCCAGAGACCCTGCCCAGCTTTGCTGGGTCAGAACAGCCATGACCTGCATGGGAAAAGGGGGGCGCAGGACCCTCTACCCCACTTAACCAAAGACACCGGTGGGGAGTGGGTCCTGGTCCAGCACACGTGGCCCCACCGCAGACTCCCACTTCCCTTACCAGGTGGTCAGCTGTGGGCAGGAACAGAAGCTCAGGCAGCTCAGGGCACAGCCCACAGTGGGGTGGAGGTGGCCAGAGCAAGAGGCCCAGGCTCACAGCCCCTGATCTGAGGCCACACTGTCATGGGGTGGGGGGCACTGCTCCAGTCCAGTGGGAGCTGCCCTCCCTCCCCCCACCTCCACTCCGTCCACAAGGCCCCTAGGTTTCCTTTGCAATAAGTATGAGTAATGGGTCACACCCCCAAGAGGGGGTTTATCCCACTGAATAAATGACTCTATAGGATTTAGAACTTGGAGCTCTGCAGACAGATCTCAGGGGAGAAGAGAAAGGAGGCAGCTGTGGGGGTCCTCCCGTTCCTGAGGCAACCTGGCCACCAGCCAGAGATCCAGGGAGAAAACAAGGTAAACCTCCCCCATTCTGTCTGCCCACTGCCCCTTCCAGTGTCACCCCAATCCATCCCCTCTGCTGGCCCACCTGACCTCACAGCTGCCCACTGCCTCCCACCCAGTCCTATTCCCTCCCACATCCCAGCCATTTCCAGAAAGTCTAAAGAACTCGAGGCCTGTTCCAAGACCCACACTGGCCTGTCCACCTGCCTACTTGGCCAGGACACTCACAGGTCCTACAAATCCCCCAACAGGCACAGCCTCCGCTGGGAGTGCATGTGCGTGGGGGTCTCTGCAGCTCATGGGCGACCCACAGTGGCTAGCGGGCACCAGAGAAGCAGCAGGCCTCTCAGGACGCACAGGACGCACCCAGAGCATGGTCTGAGGGCAGCAAGCTGGGGGGCTGGGCACACACCTTACGGCACCACAAGCACCCTGCTGGCTTCAGTGTGTGACAGACAGCATGTGTGACTTTGGTAACTTTTGTTAAAATAATAAGCTAAGTTAAAAACAAATGTCCCCTTTCACACAGCCAATAATCACAGTCAAAGCAACCCAGACCCAGAGGAGCAGGGACTGCGTGAGACTGCCCAGGAGGGCAGGGAGGGCTGGACCAGACCCCCCAGCACAGGGCCCCACCTTCAGAGCCCAGCAGGAAGGCCAGCAGGCAGGGCAGGGAGGGGGAGGGGAGTCCAGCCTTCCCAGCCTGCCAGGGACACACCCTCCCCTCTGCCTCTCCTTGGGGAGGGGGGGCCCAAGAGAGTTCAGTCGTCCAAATGTCCCTTGGGTCCCTGAGAGCTGCAGAGTAGCACCAGCCACACCTGACCTGGGCTGCCCAGCGCCCATGCAAACCACAGAATCCAGGAAATGGCCTCAATGTCAAAGTCCCAAGACGCAGCCACACACAAGGGCACGGCTGCCTGGCTGCCTGGCCTCCTGGCCGCCTGACGGCAGCCAGGCACACCTGCTGGGCCCTCGGGCGCCCCCTCCCCAGCACTGCAGAGCCTGGGACTCAGGTTACGGGTGGCTGCGCTGTGTCAGGCCTGGAGCAGACAGCGGCCTCTAGCTCTGGTGCTCACAGTCCCAGAGGCCCAGCCCAGTGCAAATGGGAAGTCCCCTGAGCAGACAGCCACCAAGGCAGGCAGGCAGCGGACCCAGGGATGCTGACCCAGATGCTGCTCCAAGTGCTGTGTGGCCCGGCAGGGACAGAGGCCTAAGGGCAAGCAGCCCCAGGGCAGGGGTTGGCAGAGTGACCCTTGACCTCTGCCCTGTCCGCAGTACCCTAGAGAGCCGGAAGTCTTCTTGAGCTTCTAGAAACTTCTGCAGATCCCAGCAGACAGGTCTGTGCCCCTGTCCTAAATCACCTCATTTCCTCTTTTCCCCCCATTCTAACTAGGGTACCCACTGGGTGGCTGGGAGTCCGGGCCCAGCCCTTCCCCAGTGACACACCTCTGGCTCCAGTCCCCATAAATCACAAGCCCTCCAGGTCAGCCTTAAGCACCTGACCTCCACAGGAAGGAGCAGGGCCCTGAGTCTGAAAGATGCCAAGGTGGGACTATAGGGAGGCTCTGGGACACAGACCTTGACCCGCGGGTTACAAACACTCAGGCACACAGGACCAGGCCCAGGGTGGGTAGAGACGCCAGGACACTCGCCAGACGACCGTCCATCGCTCTCAGGCTGCTGGGGGTAGTCAGGGCCCATGCGTCCCCCCAGCTCAGCGCGCAGACAGGTGGACACACAGCACATCGGGGCGCGAAGGCACGTCCCGATTCGCAGCCCCAGGATCCCTAAGGCCCTGTCCGTGCGCAGACAAGTGCGGACCCCGCGCGCGGCCCACTGACCCGAAGTCCTGGTCCATGGACTTGAAGAAGAATTTGTAGGCGTGCACCGGCCGGTTGCTGAGCACGGTCTTGAAGTCGGCCAGCGTGACGCGCTCGGGCGCCACGGGCAGCTTGACCAGGTACGGCGTCTCCTCCTCGTCCATGTGATAGATGATCTTGGTCTCCGCCATGGCGCGGCGACGGCGGCGGCGGGCGCGGGGCCTGCGCGGCGCTCAGGCCCGGCCCGGGGCTCGGACGCGGGCGCCTCCCCGCCGCTGGCCTGCGCCCCGCCCGCCCGCCGCTCCCGGCCCGGCCACCCCGGCCCCGCCCGCCCCGCCGCCCCCGGCTCTGCGCGCGCTCCGGCTGCTAACCCGCGGCCCGCGGCCGCCCATCCGCCCCTGGCCCGGGGACGCAGGCAGGGAGCACGCGAGGCCCGGCCGCGTCCGTGCGCCCCGCCGCCCCCCTCGGGCCGCACAGTTCCAGGGACCGCCCGGCGCCCGACTAAGCGCGCGGCCCGCGGGGGGCGCCCGAGAGCTCGGCGGCGCCCGAGAGCTCGGCGGCGCCTGACGTCACCGGGCCGCCTGCGGCTCGGGGCGGGGCTGCGC